>NW_016107464.1:2925496-2938874 GCF_001604975.1 Cebus imitator | reverse complement strand
AAGCAATTCTCCTGCCTCAGTCTCCCAAGTAGCTGGGATTACAGGCATGCACCACCACCCACAGCTAGTTTTTGCATTTTTAGTAGAGACAAGGTCTCACTATGTTGGCCAGGCTGGTCTCAAACTTCTGGCCTCAGGTGATCCACCCGCCTTGGCCTCCCAGAGTGCTGGGATTACACGCATGAGCCACCATGCCCAGCTCAAAGTTTGTTTTTGAACTGTAGCAATGAAGCCTCGAATTCATTTCTCTCTACCATGCCTCATCTACAGCCAACTGGACCCCAACCTGAAGGCTCACTGATGCCTGGGCTCCATGCCTATCCTGGGAAGGAGGGGTTTTAGATACTCTAGCCAACTCTCTGGGACTCAGCAGTGGTAAGTCACAGTTGCTGGATGACTGGCCCTGACCTACTTGGCCCCACTCTCATATCTGAGCTTTACTTTATTCCTGAGACCTAGGCTTTTCATGATCCCAATCCTGAGGACTTGCCTTGTTCTTTTTCTTGTCATGTTTGCCCGGTCTCAAATATTTCAGCCTGCTCTTGCTAGGGTACCATACAGAGGGGAGACCAGCTTGGAACAAAGATCTTCCTATGTGCTGATCAAATGACTGTGAGCTGCCTGAGTCTCTGATCACAGCCTGCTCCTAGAGTGTCCTCTGCCAGCCTTGCTCCCGGTACTCTGGGTAGTCTTCCCTCTGCTGTTTGCAGAGCCATTTGCTGCTTACTCTCTGGACACTATCTGTACTGGGTTGAACAGTAACCCTCCAACTGTGCAAGAATCCATTTCTGTTGTTTTAGCCCACCACTCCGCAGTACTTTGTTACAACAACCCTAGCAAGCTCATACACTATCTATGAGGGTTTAGCCGCTTCACATCACTTCTCCCCCATCAACATCTGCCCACCTCAAAGACAAGCCTGATTCCAGGTTTCAGCCCTTTCTGGTCTGCTCCAACACACAAATAACAGGCCCATAATCAGATCTATCATAATAAAAGAGACATTATGCCTTTAAATTCTGAAACTACAATCTAAAACAAAAGTACTCTTAACTAAAACTAGGAGTACGCCACAGAAACCAAATGTAAAAATAAATACTCAGACCAAAGTACTAAATAAAGAGAGCTCTACCAGACTGATTCCAAATTCTTCTTTGCCTTTTTATCAACCCTTTTTATCAACCTATTTTGAATTCTTAAAGTATCTTTTAATAGATCCCCTGTGCTTTGCTATAAGCTGGCACCATGGAAGCAATCCTATCCAGAAAGCAGCAGAGAAAACAGTGAATGAGAAGTGTGGTGTTTGGCACATTGGAACAGCAATGGATTGGAGTCATATATTATGTTTGAATCTCAGTTCTGCCTCTTACTAGCTCCATGGGCTTTTAAGAGTTATTCAGTCTCTCTGACCCTGTTTCCTAAGGCAGGCTCTGAAAACAAATTGCCTAGGTTCAAATCCACAATGTACCTCTTACTTACTCTGTGGGACCTTATACAAGCTATTTGACCTTGTTGTGCTTTAGTTTCTTCATCTAAAAAAAAAAAAAAAAAAAAAAAGTAGTATAATAACAATACCTACTACATAAAATTTTTGCTAGGGCCGGGCGCGGTGGCTCAAGCCTGTAATCCCAGCACTCTGGGAGGCTGAGGCGGGTGGATCACGAGGTCAAGAGATCGAGACCATCCTGGTCAACATGGTGAAACCCTGTCTCTACTAAAACTACAAAAAATTAGGCCGGGCGCGGTGGCTCATGCCTGTAATCCCAGCACTTTGGGAGGCCGAGGCGGGTGGATCACGAGGTCAATAGATCGAGACCATCCTGGTCAACATGGTGAAACCCCGTCTCTACTAAAAATACAAAAATTAGCTGGGCATGGTGGCGTGTGCCTGTAATCCCAGCTACTCAGGAGGCTGAGGCAGGAGAATTGCTTGAACCTGGGAGGCGGAGGTTGCGGTGAGCCGAGATCGCGCCATTGCACTCCAGCCTGGGTAACAAGAGTGAAACTCCGTCTCAAAAAAAAAAAAAAAAAAATTAGCTGGGCATGGTGGCACGTGCCTGTAATCCCAGCTACTCAGGAGGCTGAGGCAGGAGAATTGCCTGAACCCAGGAGGCGGAGGTTGCGGTGAGCCGAGATCGCGCCATTGCACTCCAGCCTGGGTAACAAGAGTGAAACTCCGTCTCAAAAAAAAAAAAAAAAAAAAAAAATTTTTTTGCTAGGATTCAATGACTTAGTATACATAAAGCACTTAGCACCGTGTCAGGGACACAGTAAGAATTTGTTAAATGTTAGCTTTGACTGCTGCTGCTGCTACTATTCCTACCATTATACTATCTATAATACAACTAATGCCGCTTACAGGATTATAACACAAGAGAATGTATGTGAAAGCACTCGACATACTGCCTTGCACACAAGAGACAATAAATATGTACTGAATCTGAAATAAATGGGAGGAGATAGGAGTATTCAAAAAAGTAGTATTCCTTTTCTGAGAGCCGGGGATGGGCACATTGGCCAAAAGCCATGTATTCAAAGGTGCTAAATACTCAGTACAGCAAGAAAGGCTAAAGCCATTCTGAGGAATGTCACAGGCCTTCCCAATGGAGCACTGCCCCACCACTGCTATCTCAGATCTCAGGATTGTCTGGTAAGGTACACATCATCTAGTCAAGCCCTGGTCACATCACCTCCTGAAATGTACCCATCTACTTTCCTTATTTGGGCAGAACACCTCTGTAGAGTATCATCCACAAGTGGGTCATAAGGCCTGTGACTCATTATCATGTCCTAACATTCTCAACTTCATTCTCTGTACTGAAATACTGGCCAAAATAGAGTCCAGAAAATGAACTCTGCTGCCAGGCTTAACCCAATCTCTTATTTGCACAGAGTGCTTTAAAATGCAGAAAACACTTGTACATAAATTTTACCCTGTGTAGTAGGCAGGGACTATTAACCACATTATACAAATGGAGAAACCAAGTCTCAGCCACAGAGACTAAGTACTTGCTCGATATTGTAGGGCACTGGTGCTCAACTGGGTATAATTTGTCCTAAAAGGGGACATCTGGGAGTATACGGAAACATTCTGATTTGTCACAACTTGGGGATTACCCCTAGCAATTGGTGGGTAAAGGTCATGGATGCTGCTAAACATCCTGTAATGCATGACAGCCCCCAACAACAAAGAATTATGTGTTCCAAATGCCAATAGTGTTAATGTTGAGAAACACTGCTTCTCAACGAAAAAGGGTCAGAGATAGGACCCTTGTTCCCGCTGCTCTTTAAAGAGCAAAAAAGGGTTAGAGATATGACCTTTGTTTCTGCTATTCTTTAAAGAATTTGTGTTTGTTTATTTAAGGGACAATTACCTTGCAAATGACAGCCAGAAACAGATAACAGTGAAGAATCCAAGTGAAGGGGGAAAAAAGATCTATGGATTAAGCAAAATAATCCTGGGAATTCTAGTGGCTTGAAATTGTTTTTCACATTGTTCTAAGAAAGGTAGGCCATCTCTCCAACATGTAATCATAATGCTATAGTCAACTCTATAATTACAAAAATATAATCCCATAGAGACAACTTGCTCATTTTCTTTAAAATCATAAATTGTGATGGTTAGGAAGCAATTTTATTTTCAAACTACTCAATTTTCATTTGCTAAATTATTTATACTCCCCTAATATTTGTATGCTGCAGCTGGAGTACAGTCATGCTTGTCTTTGAATGCAGTGACGACAAATGAATATAGGTGACATTAATAAGATTAATACTCAAGCTATTAGTAATCATGCTAGAAATTGCAGTTGAGCATTTGGGTTAAAATAGTCAACAAATGCAAAAGATAAACGAAGTCTGCCTTTTAAACAAGAGTTACATAGGGTGCGTCAAATATTGCTGGGTTTTTCAATCAAACCAAGAACTGAGGAAAGTGTTATTCCCAAGTGAGGAATTTTAGAACATTCTAGGCAAAGATACATACTGCATGCAAGTGATACGACACCTTAATTAGATTCAACCAGCAGACTGTATTACACTGTGACTCGGAACAATAGTTCTGAGCCAAGATTACAATAAATTTCAAAATCTATAATGTGTGAAATTAAATTCCACAATAATGCATAAAAGTCCTAATTTGAATCAATTTTCAACTTGCGAATACATGAAAAACTAAAAAATGAAATTCAGAGCAGAAGAAACAAAGACTATACAGTATTAGTAAATAATATTACTGAGGAAGACCAAATATCCACTGAACAAGAATTAGACATTTTCTACCACATTCATTCCACTGTAAAGATATTTAATTTTTCAAAAATATCAGAACTTGGATCTAACATCTACTGTTAGGATCTAACAATTTTGTATTATTTTAAGGTAAGCTCTCTCCCTCAAAGGATTAATCTAGGATCCACTAATGCATTCGAATAAATAAAAGTAGAAAACACTGAAGTTTGTATGTTGGTACATTCACTTTTTATTGATAAAACAATATACTGGTTTTATTAATTCCATGGCTGCCATATGAATGTAAACTTGCAGTAACAACAAATGAAGACAAATAAACAGCATAGAGGATTAAGGTCCAGATAGGTAAAAAATATAGCAAAGGTTAGAGGTAAGTCAATAAATTAGGACCATCATGAATATAATATAGTTCCATTTCAGTAAGGTATTAACAGTTACTTATTTTATCTTTGTGGATAAGACTACAAAATCTTGGCTAAGTGTAGCTGAAACAGAATAAAACTAAAAACCAATACCCAGAACACTTAGGGAGTGGTCCTGTTCTATTCAGTTTTTTAATCAACAACTTAGTTTAGGGATATTTAAGAAATGTGCAAATGGTGCAATGCTGGCAGGGACAGCTGTTATTACATGAGTGCAGAATCAAGATTCAAAATTTCAAAAGAAGAGAATGCTAGACTGAAACAAGAAAAATTGAATGTGAAGAAACAGAAGTCAAAGAACTTATAGCTACTCAGAGCCGGAACGGATCTTGAAAATAATTGATTACTGCAATGCACAAACGCTGCTGACAAAGGAAACAAGGACCAGTAAGTATGGGTGACAACAAAAAAGCCTAGGAAAACCGATGCATCATAATAACCAAATTAATTAGGAGAACTAACTTGTAGCCTTAGTAAATCAGAAAAGATGGGATGTCTGGGGAGATTCCCAAATTAATAGGCACAATTAAATTTGCCTATTAATTTTGGGATGGGGATCCTTCCTCCTTTAATTGGGAGGGATCCTTACTCCTTCCAAATTAATTGGGATTAATTAATTTTGGGCTGGGGATCCTTCCTCTTTTAGGCATCTGTGATTTTCAGGTAAATAGCAACTAGAGAGCTAAGAAAGAATATTTCATAGTGGTTATGAGAATGGGCTCTGAGCTTGACTGCTAGGGTTCAAATCCCAGCTCTGCTACTCACTAGCTATAAGACCCTGAATAAGTTATTTAAGGTCTCTGTCCTTCATTTCTTCATCTGTAAGAGGAAGACAACAATAGCAACCACCTCATTTAGAGCAGAGCCTGGTAAATAACAAAAGCTCATGCATGTTAAGTATTACTTTTGTGACAACAGGATGAGAATGTGCATGCCAGCAAAGATTTTATTTTTTTCTGAGCAACCATGTGCAACAGCCACAAAGATATGCAACACACACACTTCAGAAAGCTCTATCCATTTGGAGGCGGGAAGCAAGGAAGTAGAGAAGAAAGCAGAAAGAATTAAATAACAAAAACACTGCTGCAGATGCTCCAGGCAGAAGAGATCTCATTCAGCACAACTCAAACCAACACAGAACTCCATTTCTGGACACCTACAGAGACTCAGACCTGGCCTGCAGAAGGCATCTGCCCCACTTTCTACATCAGTTTTTGGGGGTTCAAAACTCACTGAAAATTTTATCATTCCTTTTTTTTTTTTTTAAAATCAACATTTGCAAACCAAATTCAACAGTAATGTGTTTGGGGGTTTTTTGTTTGTTTTCTGAGACGGAGTCTTGCTCTTTTGCCCAGGCTGGAATGCAATGGCGCGATCTTGGCTCACTGCGACCTCTGTCTCCAGGGTTCAAGTGATTCTTCTGCCTCAGCCTCCCAAGTAGCTGGGACTGTAGGTGTGCACCACCATTCCTGGCTAATTTTTGTATTTTCAGTAGAGACTGGGTTTCACCATATTGGCCAGGCTGGTCTTGAATTCCTGACCTCGTGATCCACCCACCTCAGCGTGAGCCACAGCATCCAGTCCAACAGTAATGTTTTAATTCTTTATACAGAATATATTTATGTACTACTGTGGAATTAAAAATTAATTTTAAAAAATTATATATACAAAGAAAATAAAAATAAGCAAAAAAAATTATATATACGAACAGAATAAAGGAAGTTTCACAGTAAAATACTATGCAGCCATTAAAAAGATTAAACCTGGACATGGTGATATATATCAGTATGAAACAATCTTCAAAAGTAAAGCATTAGGCCAGGTGCTATGGCTCACACCTGTAACCCCAGCAATTTGGGAGGCCAAGGCAGAAGGATCACTTGAGGCCAAAAGTTCGAGACCAGCCTGGCCAACATGGTGAAACCCCCATCCCTACTAAAAATACAAAAATTAGCCAGGCATAGTGGCGGATTCCTATAATCCCAGGTACTTGGGAGGCTGAAGCAGGAGAATCACTTGAACCCAGGAGGTGGAGGTTGCAGTGAGCCAAAATCACACCACTGCACTCCAATCCAGCTAGCCTGGGTGACAGAGAGAGACTGGTTCTTAAAAAAAAAAAAAAAAAAGTAAAGCATTCCATTTTAAAAGGATGAGGTGGAATGCTTTTAAAATGCATTTTAATGGATTTTTGACCAAAATCCATTAGCTATGTGGATTATATAATACCAAAGAATATATACTGCAAATATATAGAAAGAATTTCTAAATAGCTGCCTCTGGGCCAGGTACAGTGGCTCACACCTGTAATTCCAGCACTTTGGGAGGCCGATGCAGGTAGATCACTTGAGGTCAGGAGTTAGAGACCAGCCTGGGCAACATGGCGAAACCCTGTCTCTACTAAAAATACAAAAATTATCTGGGTGTGATGGTGCACACCTATAGTCCCAGCTACTCAGGAGTCTGAGGCAGAAGAATTGCTTTGAACCCGGGAGGCGGAAGCTGCAGTGAGCCAAGATAGTACCGCTGCATTCCAGCCTGGGTGACAGAGCAAGACTCTGTCTCAAAAAAATAAATAATTAAATACATACATAGTTGCCTCAAAGAAAGAAAAGAAAGGGCTGAGTGGGAAGAGACTTTTTTTTTTTTTTTAATTTTTTTTACTATATACTTTAGTATTGCTTTAATTTTCTTTTTCCTTTTTTTTTCTGAGATAGAGTCTTGCTCCATCAGCAAGGCTGGAGTGCAGTGGCACAATCTCGGCTCACTGCAACCTCTACCTTCCGGGTTCAAGTTATTCTCATGCCTTGGCCTCCCAAGTAGCTGGGATTACAGGCATGCGCCACCATGTTTGGCTAATTTTTGTATTTTAGAAGAGATAGGGTTTCACCACATTGGCCAGGCTGGTCTTGAACTCTTGACCTCAGGTGATCTGCCCACCTTAGCCTCCCAAAGTGCTGGGATTACAGGCGTGAGCCACTGAGCCCAGCCATACTAATTTTCTACCATATATACTTTGTTTTTCAATATAAAAATAATTAACTAAATGCCAGTTTCTTACTTAATAAACTACAAACCTGAGCTTTTTAGGTCAATGTTCAAGGAAAGGAGCAGGCAGGCTTTAGGAGTTGGGGGGAATCATTCTTCTATAGGTCACTAACTATAGTGGGGTCAACAAGCTTTTTCTGTACAGGGACAAATAGTTAAGTATTTTTGGTTTTGCAGGTCATATAATTTCTGTCACAACTACTCAACTCCATCACTGTGGGAAAGCAACCATGACAATACACAAACAAACAGGTGTGGTTGTGTTACAACTTTATGTAAACAAACAAGTGATGGGCCAGATTTGGCCCATAGGCCATAATTTGTCAGTCTCTTCTGTATCACCCACCCAAGATGACTGTAGTTTTAACCAACATTTCCTTGCCTTTCGCACTCTAGAAAGGAGTAAATTAAGCTGCAGCACAGATGCCTGATTATTCATACACTCAGAAATGTATCTCATGAGCCGGGCACAGGTGGCTCATGCCTGTAATCCCAGCACTTTGAGAGGCTGAGTCGGATAGATCACTTGAGGTCAGGAGTTCGAGACCAGCCTGATCAACATGGAGAAAGCCATCTCTACTAAAAATACAAAATTAGCCAGGCGTGGTGGCACCTGTAATCCCAGCTACTCAGGAGGCTGAGGCAGGAGAATGGCTTGAACATCAGAGGTGGAGGTCATGGTGAGCCAGGATCACACCACTGCACTCCAACCTGAGCAACAAGAACGAAACTCCATCTCAAAAAAAAAAGAAAAAAAAAGAAACATGTCTCATGTACTCAAGAGTCAGGGTTAAGCTTTGCACAGCAGCAGTATCGTAGCCAATGAGGTTTATCCAAGGCACGATTATTGCTAATTGAAAACTTTTCCCAATTACCCCCCCCGCCCCCAGTAACAACTTGCAATATAGTCGGCACTGACAATTTTTGAAAGTCTCTAGGGAGACTGAAATAAAATAAAATAAAATGAAATAAAATAAAATAAAAAGTCAGGGTTGGTAGGAATGATGTCTAAAGAGATCAGCTAGCACTTTCCAACAGGATAAGACAGAGATATGCCCCCATCTATCTACTCCTTCTGTTTAACTTGCCCCTAATGCCTGGATAGTACTTGGAAGAGCTAAAGACATACCCTCCTGCCAAGCATTCTTCTCACATGTGATTTATATCATTTTAACATCGTAAATCAAAGACTTGTATAATCATGACTATAAAGTAGATAAATCAAAGTCTATAATTAGTAAATCCACATAATACCTCATTTTGTTTTACACATCATACATCTTTATTGAGACTTTTTATGGTCAAGGCAAATATTCAAAATTTTAGCTGGATAAAATGACTCTATTTATCTTTTATGGCATAGTATCTTAACTGCAGTCCCAAAATACTCATAACCAAGAAATATGGTTAGAAGGCTCAATGTTTACAGAAGAATGCCAATCCTAGTCCCAGTTATACTCATGGCCCCTCTTGTTCTTATTCAGCATCATGGAATACCCATAACTTCAGGTAATTTCCAGGGAGAATAATCCCTAATTAACTGACACTCAATAACCTGGCTGAGAGGTATTATACTTATCAAGGGACTGCCTAAAGAATGTGTAGAGTTGGCCAGGCATGGTGGCTCACGCCTGTAATCCCAACACTTTGGGAGGCTGAGGTGGGTGGATCATTTGAGGTCAGGAGTGCAAGACCAGACCGGCCAACATGGTGAAACACATTTTTGTATTTTTAGTAAAAATACAAAAATTAGCTGGGCGTGGCGGTACGCCCCTGTAATCCCAGCTATTCAGGAGGCTGAGGCAGAACTGCTTGAACTTGGGAGGTGGAGGTTGCAGTGAGCCGAGATCATGCCACTGCACTTCAGCCTGGGCAACAGAGCAAGACTCTGTCTCAAAAAAAAAAAAAAAAAAAAAAAAAAAAAAAAAAAAAAAAAAAAAAAAAAAAAAAAAAAAAAAANAAAAAAAAAAAAAAAAAAAAACGTAGAGTTGACCATTTTCTTGATTGATGGTCTTCTTCAAAGTCAGTCAGGACATGTGTGCCACAGAGGATATGCAAGATGATCACCGAGGTATGGAAAGAGACTATTATTAAGACTTCCACTTATATTCCTTTTCTATCTAACAAATAACAGAAATTGAGCTTCGTTAATACTTAGTATCGGCACTGGTAGTACGCTCATTAGTCCCTATATAACCTATGCTATAAGACGCTCTTAAGAATGGTATTGCAAAGCACTATGCTTTACAGGAGCCCAGTTAAAAGGATTTACAGATTATAGTACATGTTTTAATGAAACTAAATCCTCATTGAATAGGCAAGTGGCTCAAGACTCTTGCAAAGAAACCGCAGATTGAAGACTATGAATACAAGCAAACAGTAACAGAGCTGACATTTCTACTTTTAGTATAGCAACCAAAACACAAAGTTAAAAAAAAAAAAAAAGCCTGATTAGATTTAACAAGTTGTCTACAAAATTTGAAATTGGCAAGACTATTTTAAATAAGGACTTACACTATTGTTAACAATGAACCTCAAATATATGGCTATGTATACATAGCTACGTTGCCATCACAATTTGATTTTTTTTTTTTTTTTTTTGAGACAGAATCTCTCTCCATCGCCCAGGATGGAGTGCAGTGGTGCAATCTCAGCTCACTGCAACCTCTGCCTCCCGGGTTCAAGTGATTCTCATGTCTCAGCCTCCAAAGTAGCTGAGATTACAGGAATGCACCATCATGACCAGCAAATTCTTGTATTTTTAGTAGAGACGGGGTTTCACCATGGTGGTCAGGCTAGTCCTGGCCTCAAGTGATCTGTCCTGCTTGATTTCCCAAAGTGCTGGGATTACAGGCGTGAGCTACTGGGCCTGGCCTTCCTTTTTTTTTAAAGATAGAGGGTCTATAGCCTGGGCTGGAGTACAATCATAGCTCACTGCAGCCTTGAACTCCTAAGTTCAAGATATCCTCCCACCTCAGCCCCCTGAGTAGCTAGGACTAAAGACAAATGCCACCATGCCCAGCTAATTTTTCTTATTTTTTGAAGAGACAGAGTCTCACTATGTTGCCCAGGCTGGTCTCAAACTTCTGGCCTCAAGGCATGTCCCTGCCTCAGCCTCCCAAAGGGCTGGGATTATAGGTATGAGCCACCACACCTACGCTACAATTAGATCTTTGAAATCCAGAATCCAGAATATGAAAGCAAATCTCTAGTTTTTTGTTTTTCTAATTTTTAAAAGAAAAGATGGGGTTTCACCATGATGGCCAGGCTGGTCTTGAACTCCTGACCTGAGGTGATCTACCCACCTCAGCCTCCCAAAGTGCTAGGATTACAGGCGTTAGCCACTGCACCCAGCCTCTAGGTTTTTTTTTTTTAATGATGTTTAAAGTCAAGAAAACACACCAAAGCAAATTCTGGATAAATCAAACATTTGAACATTTTTAAAAAGTAAAAACATAAAAACACTAGAAGAAAACACGGGCATTTATTAAAGTCAAGGCCGGGCGAGGTGACTCAAGCCTGTAATCCCAGCACTTTGGGAGGCCAAGGCGGGTGGATCACGAGGTCAAGAGGTCAAGACCATCCTGGTCAACATGGTGAAACCCCGTCTCTACTAAAACTACAAAACATTAGCTGGGCGTGGTGGCATGTGCCTGTAATCCCAGCTACTCAGGAGGCTGAGGCAGGAGAATTGCCTGAACCCAGGAGGCAGAGGTTGCGGTGAGCCGAGATCGCGCCATTGCACTCCAGCCTGGGTAACGAGCGAAACTCCGTCTCAAAAAATAAATAAATAAATAAAATAAAATAAAGTCAAAAAGCCCTTCCAAATATTACAATAAAAAATTGACAGGCTGGGCACAGTGGCTCATACCTATAATCCCAACACTTTAGGAAGGCAAGGTGGGAGGATCACTTGAGGCCAGAGACAAGACTCAGCAACATAGCAAGTCCCTATCTCTACAAAAAAATATAAAAATTAGCCGAGTGTGGTGGCGCACACCTGTAGTTCCGGCTACTCAGGAGGCTGAGGTGGGAGGATCACTTGAGCCCAGGAGGTTGAAGTTGCAGTGAGCTATGACTGCACCACTGTACTCCAGCCTGAGTAACAGAGCAAGACTCTATCAAGAAAGCAAGAAAGACAGAAAGCAAGAAAGCAAGTAAACAAGCAAGCAAGACATTGATGAATTTCACTAAATAAAAACTAAAAATTCCTACAAATCAAAAATAAGTCTTAAACATAGCGATACACTGTATTGGTGGGGGCTATGGAGAAACTGGCATTATTATGCTACTCCATCTCAAAAAAAAAAAAAAAGACATCCAGTATTACCCACATTTTACCACCTCCACTGCCACCATCTCTTATCTGAATTGTTACAATATCCTCCTAACCAGTTGCCCTGGTTCTCTTCTTCACTTCCTACAGTCATCTCCACACAGCAGCCAGTGTGATCCTGTCAAAAACTAAACCAAATCATGCCTCTCCTCTGCTTGAAACCCTCCAATGGCTCCCCATTTCACTTAGAAAAAATGCCAAAGTCCTTATGAAGCCCACCAAGCCCAAAGCAACTTACCTTCTGTTCTGGAGGTTTCCTTTCCTACTACCCTCCTCACTTACTACACTCAGGCTGCACTGGCCTTCTTGCCCTCCCTTGACAATGCCAGGCATGTTCCTACCTCCCAGTCTTTGCTTAGCTGTTCCCTCTGCCTGAAATATTTTTCTCCTAGATATCCACTTGACACTCACCTCCTTCAAGTTTGCTCACATCTCACTTCCATAAGTTTATCCTAACCACCTTATTTAATAATGCAACCTACTGTTCCTTTCCTCCACAACTCCCCCATCTGTACTCCTGACTCCTCTTTATCCTACTCAATTTTTTTCTCTTTTCCAAAGCACATATCGTCTTTTAGTAAAATTTACATATTATGCTTACTGTCTTTTTCTGTATTCCCACAGTAGTGGGGATATAGAAGATAAACTCCATGAGGACAGGGATCTTTCATCCATTTTATTCATGGATATATCCCACACATCTAGAAAAGTGCCTGGTATATATTAGGTGTTTGGTAACTATTTTACTCCTCCCTAAGGTGAAAGGACATTAAATGAGTAAATGAGAAAACAAATGAACACATAAACAAGTGGATGTCTTTCTGATTAGAGAACATTTGAACAGAGACTTGAAAGAAGGGAGGGAACAAAGCATCTCTCCTAGAGAAAACCATTTCAGGTGAAAGGGTAAGTACAAATGCCCTGAGGCAGGCACACCTTAACATGTTCCAGAAACAAGGAGGACAATGTGAGTGGCACAAGTGAGGCAGGGAGACCACGAAGGCAGTGACAGGAGGCCAGGTTACATGTGGGAAAACCCACAGCACACAGGGAAAACGCTGGCTTGCACTTGGGTGAGATGAGAAAGAGGCCGCTAGAGAGTTTCAAATGAAATGTTACAAGCTATGTTAGTTAAATGTTTGTTTTTTTGGATTGTTTTTTTGTTTGTTTTTTTTGAGACGGAGTTTCACTCATGTTACCCAGCCTGGAGTGCAATGGCGCGATCTCGGCTCACCGCAACCTCCGCCTCCTGGGTTCAGGCAATTCTCCTGCCTCAGCCTCCTGAGTAGCTGGGATTACAAGCATGCGCCACCATGCCCAGCTA
>NW_016107464.1:2923962-2925180 GCF_001604975.1 Cebus imitator | reverse complement strand
GCGCCACCATGCCCAGCTAATGTTTTTTTGTATTTTTAGTAGAGACGGGGTTTCACCATGTTGACCAGGATGGTCTCGATCTCTTGACCTCGTGATCCACCCGCCTCGGCCTCCCAAAGTGCTGGGATTACAGGCTTGAGCCACCGCGCCCGGCCAGTTAAATGTTATATGTTAAAAATCTTTCCATAAAGAAGGCACAGGTGGAGATGAACTTCCAAGCACATTCTACAAACATCCACGGAACAAATGTTAAGTGCTCCCCAAAAAAAGTAAAAGGAGGCATAATCCCCAAAGTAATTTTATGGGGCTAATACAAATCATGAAACCAAAACCAAACATACAAAGACAGTTCTCAAAAAAGTACACATTAATTTTTTAGCAAATTTTAAGTCCTGGACAAAACACTGGCAAATCTAATTTAGAAATGCATGTAATCCCAACTCTTTGGGAGGCCAAGGTGGGAGGATCACTTGAGGTCAGGAGTTCAAAACCAGCCTGGCCAACATAATAAAACCTTGTCTCTACTAAAAATACAAAATTAGCTGGACATGGTAGCCCTCACCTGTAATCCCAGCTACTCGGAAGGCTGAGGCAGGAATATCGCTTGAACCCAGGAGGCAGAGCTTGCAGTGAGCCAAGATGGCACCACTGCACTCCAGCCTGGGCAACAGAGCAAAGCTCTGTCTCAAAAATAACTGCCAGATGTAGTGGCTCATGCCTGTAATCCCAGCATTTTGGGAGGCCAAGGTGGGTGGATCACTTGAGGTCAGGACTTTGAGACCACCCTGGCCAACATGGCAAAACAAATGCCATGGCAAAACCCCATCCCTACTAAAAATACAGAAATTAGCCAGGCATGTTAACCCATGATTATTGTAATCCTAGCTATTCAGGAGGTTGAGGCAGGAGAATCACTTGAACCCAGGAGTTGGGAGTTATAGTGAGTTGAGATCGCCCCATTCCACTTTAGCCTGGGTGACAGAACGAGACTCTATCACAGAAAAATAAATAAATAAATAAAATAATAGCACATTTATTGAGTACCACTCTAAATGCTTTTCATGAATTAACTCATTTAATCTTCACAACCCTATGCCATGTTATTTCATCCATTTTACACACAAAGAAACTAAGACACACAGAGGCTAAATAACTTACCAAAATCCACAGAAAGTAGAGATTCTGAAGATTGTGAATTTCTTTTTTTTTTTTTTTTGA
>NW_016107464.1:2920095-2922817 GCF_001604975.1 Cebus imitator | reverse complement strand
CACGCGCCACCATGCCCAGCTAATTTTTTGTATTTTTAGTAGAGACGGGGTTTCACCATGTTGACCAGGATGGTCTCGATCTCTTGACCTCGTGATCCACCCGCCTCGGCCTCCTAAAGTGCTGGGATTACAGGCTTGAGCCACCGCGCCCGGCCTAGATTGTGAATTTCAAAACCATCAATGATATTCTGATTTAATTGCTCTGGAGGTTGGAATCAATACTTTTTTAAATTATACTTTAAGTTCTGGGGTACATGTGCAGATTGTTACATAGGTATACACATGCCACGGTGGAACAAATACTTTTTAAAGCACCCCAAGTGATTTTAATGTGCAACTAGGGTTAGGAAGAACTAATCCATTAGCTAAGGCTTCCCCCACCCTGAGAGAGATTACATGGACACAGCTAAGGCAGGAGACATTTTAGTGAGGATTATCTAAAACAAGCAGCAAGGGTCAGAAAACATGATTTCCCAGGTGCTTTCCAACAGTGAAATTCTCTCATTATCTGTCTCCACATAGTCTTTCTAGAATTCTAGGAGGTGTAATATTCCATGTTACACCAGCTAGCAGATTCTAGTTCACTTTGAAGAAATCTGACAGCTTATTTCTTTGAGATGGAGTTCCCAAAACAAGAATAGGATAAAATGTCCTAGCAGCTTATAACACAAGTTGAGCATCCCTTATCCAAATACTTGGGAACAGAAGTGTTTTGGATTTTAGGCTTTGGAATATGTACATATGCTTACTGACTGAATATCCCAAATCCGAAAATCCGAAACCTGAAATGCTCCAGTAGGCATATCCTTTGAGCATCATCTCAGCACTTAAAAAGTGTCAGATTTTGGAGCATTCTGAATTTTGAATTTTCAGATTAGCGATACTCAACCTGTACTAGAATACAATTATTTCAGAATAAGAAACACAGCTCTGCTTTACAGAAAAGAGTAGCAAAAAGAGGGAAGAATTTAAGAAGCCAACCTAATATTTTGTAAAAGTATAAGTGGATAAATGTTACTGAGCTGCCCAAAGACTACTTCTTTGACTGAAGCCAAAGCCATAAAGTGATCCTAACCCTACTCTCCTCTGTATCCTGATGTTGACGAGTTGGGTGTGGCTCTATGGAGTCAGGAACTGCCATAGTCAGTATGCAGAAGCCAAAGCAATGAGTGCTACCCAGCAAAGCTTTGAGAAGGCTCAAGAAGGGATGGGAAGAAAACAGGCTGTCTTGGCTATAACAGCAGACTCTAGGAGGCCGGCCTCCAGCCCACTGCCCCATTTATCACCCCTTCCTAAGGAGAAGCCTGCACACACACAGCTCCCAAAGCAGTGTTAACAGCTACCGCTCACACTGCTTCTCTTTGACCTTGCAGAATCAGAGCTCCTTAGCCTTCAAGTTGTTGCAACTACTGCAATTCCATCTCCTCCCAAAGCTATTCTCTGAAGCTTGGGAATCAACTTTAAAGAATCTTCCAACGTGAGATATCAGAAAAACTATAAGTCAAATAAAAGTTGAAGATTGAACTCTGTGTCCTTAGACGTGGTGTTCTACAGAGTGGGCAACAATCCAACCAGGACTACCACTTTCAACACTGTGCACTACTTTCTGGAAGTGAGAGTTGCTTTAGGTAGTCTCCTCATCTAACTGTTAGAGATCCAATGATCCAGCTACATAAAACTGCCCATTCCTCCCCACATCTCTCCCACTTCTATGCTTTTGCTTATACTATCTGTACTATCAGAATGTTTTCACCCTTTCTGAAGTACTTTCTGAAGTACAGATAGTGCTCGATTTACGATCACGATTGGTTCCAACACACCGGTCGTAACACGATTTGGTCGTAAGTTGAGTAGGCTATATGCACACAGAGATGGTAGTGCTGCCGGAAGCTGGTCCGCACTGTCGCACGCCCAGCTGGGTAACGTTTGCGCTGCCAGATGCGGAACAGTAGTGGCTAGCAATTGTGGTCGTAAAGTCGAATGGTCGTAAGTTGCATAGGTCATAAGTCGATCAATACCTGTACTTCTACCCTTCTTTTAAAGACCTGCTCAACCCTCACTTCCTCTAAGATGCCCTCCCAGATCCCATCCTAATTCCTACATTAACTTCATTTATACTCTGTTATAACATGGCATTCCTCACCCTTTGCCCTTTTTAGATAGCTTTATACCTGTCTCCAACAAGAAATCAGGCCTGGTAAATGATAATAATGTTTCATAGATCTTTTCTATGCCATTCAGTACCTTATATAAAGCAGAAAATCAGGAAATATTTGTTAAACAGAATTGGATTCAAGAAGCATTCAGAAGGCCGGGCACAGTAGCTCATGCCTGTCATCTCAGCACTTTGGAAGGCTGAGGTAGGAGGATCACTTGAGCCCAGGAGTTTGTACCAGCCTGGGTAACATAGGGAAGATCCTATCACTACAAAAAAGTTTTTTTAATTAGCTGGGTGTAGTGGTGCAGTGCCTGTGGTCCCAGCTAGTTGGGAGGCCGAGGTGGGAGGATCACTTGAGCCCAGGAGGTTGAGGCTACAGTGAGCCATGATCGCACCCCTGCACTGCAGCCCGGGTGACAGAGTAAGAACTTGTCTCAAAAAAGAAGAGAGAAGGCCGGGCGCGGTGGCTCACGCCTGTAATCCCAGCACTTTGGGAGGCCGAGGCGGGTGGATCACGAGGTCAAGAGATCGAGACCATCCTGGTCAACATGGTGAAACCCCGTT
>NW_016107464.1:2913922-2919337 GCF_001604975.1 Cebus imitator | reverse complement strand
AAAAAAAAAAAAAAAAAAAAAAAAAAAAAAAAAAAAGTGTAGCTTTTAGTACATTCACAAAGTTGTGTAATCATCACCACTTTCTAATTCCAGAACGTTTTCATCATCCCAAAAAGAAACCCCATACCCTCAGGTAGTCACTCTCCAACCACAACCTCAAGTAACAACTAATCTACTCTCTGTCTCTGATATATAGGATTTTAACAAAGCTTACAGTAGGTGATCTCAATTGTGGTTTTATCATACCTTGAAGCCAAAATTTTATCTTCCAAAAAAAGAAAAGAGGAGGTTCTTATTTTATAAGTCAAAAGGAAAATGTGATTTGACACAGCATTCTGTTTTTGTTTTCTTATGCTTTTCATTGAGGAAGTATAATATATATACAGAAGTTTGTATATCACAAAAGTATACCTCAATAAGTTTTCAAAAGCTGAATACTATAGTCCCCCTTATCAGCAGGTAACACTTTCCAAGACCCCCATGGATGCCAGAAGCCACAGATAGTACTGAACTCCATATATGCTATGTTTCTTTCTATACATATATACCTTTGATAAAGTTTCATTTATACATTATGCACAGTAAGAGATTAACAATAACATAATAAAATAGAACAATTAGCCAGGCGTGGTGACTCATGCCTATAATCCTAGCACTTTGGGAGGCTGCAGTGGGCAGATCACCTGAGGTCGGGAGTTCGAGACCAGCCTGACCAACATGGAAAAACCCCATCTCTACTAAAAATACAAAGATTAGCCGGGCAGGGTGGCACATGCCTGTAATCCCAGATGCTCAGGAGGTTCAGGCAGGAGAATCGCTTGAACCAGGGAGGCGAAGACTGAGGTGAGCCGAGATCACGCCATTGCACTCCAGCCTGGGCAGCAAGAGCGAAACTCCATCTCAAAAAATATAATATAATATAATAAAACAATTATAACAATATACTGTTAAAAACGTTATGTGAATGTGCTTCTTTCCCTCAAAATATCTTATTGTATTATACTCACCTATTTTCAGACCACAGCTGACCATGGGTAACTAAGACTGGAGAAAGCAAAACCGCTGACAAGGGGGAACTACCATAAACAAGTGTAACCAACACCCAAATTAAGAAACAGAACAGAAGCCCACTCCTTAACCACGCCCAATGAATAACTATGATTTTGACTTCTAACAGCATAGAAGTCTATTGCATCTCCCCAGCCGCATAAAGTAACTTTTTTGCCTGCTTTTGTGCAATTATGAATGGACATGATACTATGCAGCATAGAAAAGTTCTACATTTAAGCTCACTCCTGTAATCCCAGCACTTTGGGAGGCCGAGGTGGGTGGATCTCGAGATCAAAAGATCGAGATCATCCTGGCCAACATGGTGAAACACCGTCTCTACTAAAAATACAAAAATTAACTTGGAGTGGTGGCGCATGCCTGTAATCCCAGCTACTCGGGAGGCTGAGGCAGGAGAATCACTTGAACCCAGGAGACGGAGGATGCAGTGAGCCGGGACTGCGCCACTGCACTCCAGCCTGGCGACAGAGCGAGACTCTGCCTCAAAATGCAAAAATAAGTTCTACATTGAAATTCTATGCCTTGTAATACTCACCATAATCTTCTTGTATAAAGCCATTATATTATCATCATCAAATGGTAGAAATCCACACATAAGAACATACAAGAGTATGCCCATGCTCCAAACATCTGCCTGAGAGAAAGAGGGGGGGAAAATATCACTGAAACAAAAATTCAAACATATTTCAGAATGGCAGGACTCTTAATAGATTGACAGAATTGTCACAAAGCTAAAAAAGAGCTCAGAGATCAACCATTTCAACCTGCTCATTCTACAGTCAGAGAACCTGAAGCTAAGGAGGCTTGTCTAAAGTCACCCAGTCAATTGCAGGCCATCCAGAAAGCCTCCTGACAAGAACATGAGACAATTCTACAGTGCTACTGAAGGTTTAGACTACATATGAAGATTACGTAAACAGGCATGAGGATGTCTTAAAATTTACTGTTAATCAGCAACTATGACTAAGCTGCACTATAAAAGCCTCTCTATGTAGAGAACTTTATTAAAGTTCAATGATTGACTTTTTAAATATAGAGACGGGCAGGCACAGTGGCTCACACCTGTAATCCCAGCACTTTGGGAGTCAAGGTGGGAAGATCACCTGAAGTCAGGAGTTAAAGACCAGCCTGGCCAACATGGTGAAACCCGGTCTCTACTAAAATTATAAAAATTAGCTGGCATGGTGGCACATGCCCTTAGTCCCAGCTACTCAGGAGGCTAAGGCAGGACAATCACTTGAACCCAGGAAGCAGAGATTGTAGTGAACCAAGGTTGCACCACTGCACTCCAACCTGGGTGACAGAGTAAAACTCTGTCTCAAAAGAAAAAAAATAAAATAAAATTATATATATATATATATATATATATATATATATATATATATGGGGGGGAGAGAGAGAGAGAGGGAAGGAGGGAGGGCGAGAGAGAGAGACTAGAAATTAAGCTCTATGGTCAGCATAAATGGTCCTACAAATATCAAAATCCCAGAAAAGATCTTAACCTTTATATGGGATATCCATGTGTTCCATGAGTCCTAAGCAGTAACTATTTATTCAAGCATTATTTGACCTTTGTCAGTAATGATGCCTCCATTAGCTGAGAAGTCATAGCTCTTACTCTCATTTGAGTCTTAGGAAATTTTTTTTTTTTTTGGAGACAGGGTCTTACTCTGTCACCTAGGCTGGAGTGCAGTGGTATAATCTCAGCTCACTGCAACATTTGCCTCCCAGGCTTAGGAAAGTTTAAGAAAAAAGAAAAAGAAAAAGAGGAAAGAAGAAAACAAAGAAAAGAAACAAAGAAAGAGAAAACAGAGTTAAAACAACTTAAGCAGCATCACATATCTGGGTAGTACTTATACTACCAGTTCAATGCATTCTCCTCTACCTGGACTCTTAACACTTAATAGAGAATAATTTCCAGTAGGCTAGGCTGGATTTGGCATGATAAGAACATCAGACAATGGGAAAGTAACCCAAATCTAACCCCTAGTCCTATCTACCAAATCAGATCAAATTATTAGGACTCTATTATGATCCCTCAAGTAAACAATTTGCTTTGAAGAAAACACCTGATTACTGGTCCAAGTTGTAGAAGGTCAGAAATTGACCATTTGTGCCTCAGAGATGTCAAATATTTGATCTATAAATTGAGACATGATGGCATGACACTCATCCATGGCATTAAATTCAAAGCAGATCGGTACAGTGGCTCAAGCCTGTAATATCAGCACTTTAGGAGGCTGAGACGGGTGGATCACTGGAGGTCAGGAGTTTAAGACCAGCCCGGTCAACATGGTGAAACTCTGTCTCTACTAAAAACAAAATTTAGCCAGGCGTGGTGGCAGGCACCTGTAATTCCAGCTACTCGGGAAGCTGAGGCAGGAGAATCACTTGAACCTGGGAGGTAGGGGTTGAAGTGAGCTAAGATCCCACCATGGCACTCTAGCCTGGGCGACAGAGTGAGACTCCATCTCAAAAAACAAACAAAATATTCAAAGCAAAGAGGTTGCACAGGAAAATGTGAACTACATGACTTCATCAAATACAAGAGGGGCCGGGCATGGTGATTCACACTATAATCCCAGCACTTTGAGAGGCAAGGTGGGTGGATCACTTGAGATCAGGAGTTCGAGACCAGCCTGGCCAACATGGTGAAACCCCATCTCTACTAAAAATATAAAATTAGCCAGGCGTGGTGGTGCATGTCTATAATTCCAGCTACGTGGTCTTTTGTTCTATCCAGCTGGACTAACCAGTCCAAACTATGGCACTATTTAATACAAAAGCAACTACAAGGACACCAGAAATATCCCTGCTTCATAAGTATATTATGTATTACTATATTTATTGCAAGGTATTCATTTCATTTATAAGTATACATATGTCACTCTCCAAATACACTGAACTCTTTGATTAACAAGACTATTTCTTGCTTCATCATTACACCCCCAATGCACAGTGCCTGACTCACTCACTACAGGTCGCCAAGATAAATGTCTGTTGATTATATAATGAATTAATGAATGAATAATTACCTCTGATCCAAGATATGATTTGCCTTGTATTAATTCAGGTGCTGCATAAGCCAGACTCCCACAGCATGTCTGTAGATGATAATCCTTGTTACCCTGCCAATAAGATAAAAATGAAACACTTATTAATTATAGCCCTTAAGAGAATAAAACCTTGATAAACATTCTTTTTTTTTGTTCTGTTTTGAGACAAAGTCTCACTCTAACACCCCAGGCTGGAGTGCAGTGGCATGATGTCGGCCCACTGCAACCTGCGCCTCTTGGATTCAAGTGATTCTCCTGCCTAGGCCTCCCGAGTAGCCAGGATTACAGGCACCCAGAACGCCACCATGCCCAACTAATTTTTGTATTTTTGGTAGAGATGGCGTTTCACCACATTGTCCAGGCTGGTCTCAAACTCCTGATCTCAGGTGATCCGCCCACCTCAGCCTCCCAAGCTGCTGGGATTATAGGCATGAGCGAGTGCGCCTGACCGATAAATATTCTTTGAGCACAAGCAAAGAGAAGCTAGATGAAGAACTACCCCACATAATAAAGGATTTCTACAACCAACACAATACTCTGTGTGTATATGTGTGCATGCACGTGTGGTCTCTGCTTCTCTAGATTCCTAACACCACTACGACCTGGCATGAACAAATCCTTTTCCCTTTAGCTCAGTCAAATCAGGTTCATACTTCCCTAAATACCCATATACATAATAATCAGCCTAGCATATATCCAAGCACCCATGTCTTTCCTCCCCAAGTATTCCAGGGAGAAAAAGAATTTATTCACTGGAATAAATAAATTTATTTACTGGAATAAATAAATATTTGATATCTCCAGTATCAAATCTTTACAAATACAGAAGAGCTTCTATTTTCTTAGAGGGGAAAAAGCAGTATGTTACATAAAACAGTGCCATGAATGTCTGTTTTCTAGATGCAGTTATAAGACAAATCACTCCCTTAGCTTCTAGATCTGTTAAAATGAGAAATCTGCTCATCCTCCTCTACCCTCCCACAGAAATACCAAGACATAATGAAAACAAAGCTACAGTCCAACAGCTGTATAGAGTTCTTACAGATGGCAAAGGATTTGTGAAATTGTGAGATGTCATTTACAACTGAAACAACATGCCCAGGAATGCGCTCCTCAGAAGAAGGCTGAGGCCTCTCCCAGGCAACCCCGCTTTCTTAGATGGTGTCTGTGTGGGTAATTCGTGGCAGCCATAAATGAAGGCTCACAGGGTCTGTCACAAACCTTCTCCACTCCCTCCCGTGGAGAACGACTTATGACTTATACCAGTTTATCTGTTTTTTTTTTTTTTTTT
>NW_016107464.1:2907898-2913421 GCF_001604975.1 Cebus imitator | reverse complement strand
CATGGTGGCGCGTGCCTGTAATCCCAGCTACTCAGGAGGCTGAGGCAGGAGAATTGCCTGAACCCAGGAGGCGGAGGTTGCGGTGAGCCGAGATCGCGCCATTGCACTCCAGCCTGGGCAACAAGAGTGAAACTCCATCTCAAAAAAATAAAATAAAATAAAATAAAAAATAAAAAATAAAATCCCTGCCTTCCTGCCTCCTAGCATTTGGTTCCTAGGAAAAAGTTTCCACTGAGAGTCTCTGAAGAGCCAAGGGAGGGAGAGAAGAATCAGAAAAAAATCAGACATTCTGCCAGAGGGGCAAAATCTGCTTCCCTTTGTACCTGGCTAATTCTGATCGGGGGAGGAAACAGTCATGGGACTACAAAAGCCTGAGACAAGTCTGCAATTTCAACATTCTTAATGAGTGTAGACAGCTCATTTTAGAGACTGTGAATACCATGATTAGAGAACTCCAGAGGAAGCCTCCAACAGGCAGCCACACAGGAGATCTGCTGCAGACAGCAGAGCTAGAAAGTTGAAAGTCACCTCAAAGAGAAGTTATGCTGGAGAACACCAATACTTAACCATGGAATGCAAACTAAGGAAATATATAACAGTTATAAATTTAGAAGTGCATATGGGCTTTTTCCTTCTTTTAAAAGGAAAGGGGATTGTTTCTCAAAATGTAACTGTTAGTTATAGAACCATTTGGATAATAGATTTGCACTAAATTCTGAACTTTTATCTAAACAAACAAAGGCATCATCTAGTGGCAATATACTCAAACTGCAAGCACATGGTCAAGTCAGCATTCCTGCTGTAATAGCCTCAAGTCACCTCTGTACTGCAAATTCTCACAGTATACCTAGTCTTCAGCAGACCAACCCTGTATGTAGGGCAGTGACTCTCAATCTTGATTGCATGTTATGATCATCTAGAGAACTTACAAAAACTACTGATACCAGAAATGAAATTTAACATTCTTCTCAATGGATGCAACCAAGCTCAATAAAGACTAAGTGGAAGTCAGGACCAAATCACACACTAAGAAATAAATACATTTACAAAGAACATAGATGCATCTTATTTCTGCACTTACCTTGGGCTTTGCACAGAGACCAAAGTCAATCAGCTTCAATTTATGATATTCATCAAAGAGCAAATTTTCCTGGGAAAACAAAGATATTTTGATAACCATATACTGACTTCCCTATATCACACTCCACTTCTAGCTATTTCTAAAAATGATTTAAGGCCAGGTATGGCAACTCATGGCAGTAATCCCAGCACTTTGGGAGGCAGAGATGAGAGGATCATTTGAACCCGGTGTTCATGACCAGCCTGGGCAACACAGCAAGACCTGGTCTCATTTTTTTAAAATAAATTAATTAATTAAAATGAGTAAAAATGATTTAAAGTTGTTTTTATTAAAAAGTATGGGTACAACAAACCAAAAATGACTAGAAATTAATGAAATGACAAGATGTATAGAAGGGAAAAGAGGAGGAATGTTGATCACTCTATCACTTCCCCAAAAGACTTACTAGCGTAAACCATTTTCTCCTTGGTGTTCTGAGGGTCAACTACAAGCAAACACAATTTGTGCCAAAAGCAAATATAAACCAAAAGAGTGAGTTCAAATTGACAAGTTCAGTATAAACAGATGGAAAAAGATAGTTTCCAGCCAGGTGTGGTGGCTCACACCTGTGATCCCAGCACTTTGAGAGGCTGAGGCAGGCAGATCACTTGAAGTCAGGAGTTTAAGACCAGCCTCACCAACATGGTGAAACCCCATGCCTACTAAAAATACAAAAATTAGCCAGGCATGGTGGCGAGCACCTGTAATTCCAGCTACTCAGGAGGCTAAGGCAGGAGAATCACCTGAACCCGGGAGGCAAAGGTTGCAGTGAGCCGAGATCACACCACTGCACTCCAGCCAGAGTAACAGAGCAAGACTCAGTCTCAAAAAAAAAAAATTAATAAAATGAAATAAAATAAAAATACAAAAAATTAGCTGGGCATGGTGGCATACACCTGTAGTCCCACCTACTCAGGGGGCTGAGTTGGGAGGAACACTTGAGCCCAAGAGGTTGAGACTACAGCGAATGAGCCCTAATCATGCCACTGCACTCCAACCTGGGTGACAGAGTGAGACCCTGTTTCAAAAAAAAAAAAAAAACATTTATAAAGTCACACACAATTGACAGATATACAAAACGCTCATAAATGCATCCAAAAAGCCTACCAAGGCCAGGAGTAGTGGCTCACACCTGTAATCCCAGCACTTTGGGAGGCCAGGGCAAAAGGACACCTTGCGCTCAGGAGTTCAAGACCAGCCTGGGCAACATGGTGAAACCCCATCTCTGCAAATAATTAAAAAACTGGCTAGGAATGGTGGAGACCAGCCTAGCCAACATGGTGAAACCCTATCTCTACTAAAAATACAAAAATTAGCCGGGCATGGTGATGCATGCCTGTAATCCCAGCTACTACCTGGGCTGAGGCAGGAGTATCACCTGAACCTGGGAGGTTGGAGGTTGCAGTGAGCTGAGATCATGTCACTGCACTCCAGCCTAGGCAACAAAGTGAGACTCTGTCTCAAAAAAAAAAAAAAAATTAGGCATAGTGGTGTGCACCTGTCCTCCCAGCTACTTAAGAGGCTGAGGTGGTTGGGTCACTTGAGCCCTGGAGGTCAAGGCTGCAGTAAGACAAAATTACACCACTGCACTCCTGTTTGGACAACAGAAAAAACAAAACACCTTCCAAAGTCAAAAGTAAGAGGAAAAAAGGCCAAGTGTAGTGGCTCATGTCTGTAATCCCAACACTTTGGAAGGCCAAGGCAGTTGGATCACCTGAGGTCAGGTGATTAAGACCAGCCTGGCCAACATGTTGAAACCCCATCTCTACTAAAAATAGTAAAAGTAAGAAATGTCATAGATTATGACGGGAACAACAACAACAAAAAGAAGCAAACCTAAGACAGATATCTAAACAGATCACTTGGAAACCTAAAAATCACAGGTAAATGATGTTGAACTCTCAGGTAAGCATCTAACTGTGATGCAGTCACTTACTGGTTTGAGGTCCCTATGAGCATAACCCTGGCTGTGCACATAAGCGACGGCAGATACTATCTGACGGAAGACAACCCTGGTCTCCTCTTCTGACAGGCGATCCTGGGAAATTATGTAGTCAAACAGCTCTCCTCCAGGGCAGTACTTCAACAGCAACAGAATCACAGATATCGTTACAACTTACAAAAAGCACTTCACGGAAATTTAAAATTAAAAAGTACACTTAACTCAGAGATATTATTAATTTGACTTTATAAGCAAGGGAACTGAGTAAGGCACATTCAAAAATACACTCTCAGGATCAAACAAGTCAATAATGACTCCAGGAATGAGAACAATAACTCTTTCCTTGAACAGTTTTATCACAGTAAGTAGAAGTAAAACCAACTACCACTGTGATTTTAAAAAGCTCACCCAGGGTTTTATATTTTTATAGCAAAGTATTAAAACCCATTCTCATCTTAATGCACTCTCATTTAGTGTAATTACCTGAAATTTTAAAACCCAGCAATAATTATTGTTTCTCCATCCCAAAGACCAGTGGTTTTCAATCTGTACCAGGAGCCCAGATCTACAGAGGTATCTCAGAGGCTGCAGAACAGGCACCGGAGCACAAAGCTCGAGGCTTCCCGTCCCTTTTCCAGGACAGCCCCACTTTTCTGTAAGCTGGGTTTTCATTTTAGCAATATCAATTAAAATTACAAATGTATACAGATTTGACCTCACAGTTGCACATTTAGTTATTGCTCTTACAGATGTACTCACTCATATCAAAAAACCGTACCTTGGCCAGGCACAGTGGCTCACATCTATAATCCCAGCACTTTGGGAGGCCAAGGCAGGTGGATCACTTAAGGTCAGGAGTTCAAGACTAGCCTGGCCAACATGGTGAAACCCTGTCTCTACTAAAAATACAAAAAATTAGCCAGTGCGATGGTGGGCACCTGTAAGCCCAGCTACTCAGGAGGCTGAGGCAGGAGAATCACTTGAACCTGGGAGGCAGAGGTTGCAATGAGCAGAGATTGCGGCATTGCACTCCAGCCTGGGTGACAGAGTGAGACTCTGTCTCAAAAAAGCAAACAAACAACAACAACAACAACAAAGTACCTTAAAGCATTTACTACAGCAGCAGTATTTGTAAAAGCAAAAGACTAGAAACAACTGTCTTAGTCCACTTGGGCTGCTATAACAAAACACGCTGGGTCATTTCTAAGCAACAGAAATGTACTGCTCACAGTTCTGAAGGCTGTGAAGTATAACATCAAGGTGCCAGTAGATTCAGCGTCTAGTGAGGTCCTGTTGCTTACAGTTGGCATGTGCTGTGTATTCTCATGTGGTAGAAGGGAGCAAATAGGCCCCCTAAAGCCTCTTGTATAAGGGCACTAATCCCATTCCTAAATCCTCTGCTCTCATGACCTAATCACTTCCTTAAACAACCCCACCTCTTAATACTATCACACTGGGGATTAAGTTTCAACATATGAATTTGTAGGGAATACCAGCATTTAGACCTAAATGCTGATACTGTATAAACTATGATATGGAATGGAATTCTAGGCAGTTAAAAAATAAAAAGAGGAAGCTCTTTACAAACTGATATGGAACAATGTCCAGTATTAAGTTAATAAAAGAGTATAGATTGATATAGTGGCTTGCAAAAGTATTATGCTGAGGAAAAAAAGCCAAACAAAAGAATAATCGAAAGAATACTGTATGAGTCATTTACATCACATTCTAGAGCAGATTAAACTAATCTGCAGTGATAGAAATCAGATGAATAGTTGCTGGTAAGGGCAGGGTGGTTATGATTACACGGAAAATTTTATAAGGGCTGGAGAAAACTTTCTGAGGTGACAGATGCTTTATATTTTGACTGGGGTGGGAGGTACATGAGTATACACATTTGTCAAACTGCATACCTAATGTGTACATTTTATTATATGTAAATTATACCTCAATAGTAAATGTTTTAACGATTATCCAGTAAGTTTTACAAAAACAGCCTACTTCATATTTTCAAATAAGAAATACAAAATACAGACAAAAACGTCTAATATATCTGAATGTGCATAGACGGTCTCTAAGATAAAATGTTACATGGGAAAAAAGCAAAATGCAAAATAATACTAAAATTTGTGATCATTTGTGTGATAGAAACCAGTAGGCTACACAAACACACATATAAAATACACATATGTATAAAATATACATAGGTATCTACAAGAGACACAAGAAAAATACGTAAATGACTCAGAGAAAAGAAAATTTGAGGGCCGGGCGCAGCGGCTCATTCCTGTAATCCCAAGCACTTTGGGAGGCCAAGGTGGGCAGATTGCCTGAGGTCAGAAGTTTGAGATCAGCCTTTTGCATATTATTTGGCTGAGACTAACAAAAACAAAACAAGTTGAATAATACAAGTTCTAAAGACATTTTTCAAGACAAAAAGGGCAGGTTAAAACTTGAAATT
>NW_016107464.1:2904702-2907203 GCF_001604975.1 Cebus imitator | reverse complement strand
TTTCCCTCTGGGAGCAAATTCTAACATATTCTATCTACTAAACCATACTACCCCATTAGGGGTGTATTAGAAAGATGACATTTATACTGAATCTCCCATTTATTATATACATCTACTTGATCTAAATTGTTACAAATGGAGCAAAACAGATAAGCCACTTAACATCTATTCTAAACTTAAAGCTGAAATGTACTTTTGTCTTTTACTATTAAGTGACCAAATATTTTCAGGTCTCTAGAACATACTACTAACCTCAAGAACCATAAATATTTTGTTGGCTGTCTCTAGCACATGGTAGAGTTGACATATATGCTGATGTCTCAGGTTCTTCAAGGCATCAATCTCCGTTTTGATTCGGGGCAAATCACTCTGTGACAAAACATCATATGGAATGAGCAATAAACTTATTCAGGTGGTGTTCCAAGCTCCAATACTAACAGCTTTAATATTAAGTAGCAAAAGCTATCAAAAGCCCCAAAATAAATTGTTCACACTACAGAAAAATATAACAAAACATATTTGCATGTACATAAAAAGGGCATTGGAGAGTTTATGAAAGACAAGTTCAATGTGGGTCAACAGTACGACATCCAGAAAACAATCTCAGACTCCCTAGAAGGTTAGCATTCCAAACACGGAAAATGACAGAAACACCACTCAGTTATCATGCCTTAGCTACCGCTTTCAGCCTCAGCAACATCATTTAAGAAGTATGCTGAGCAAAAAACCAGTGACCTTAGGTGAAAGGTATGTGGGTATCCATCACAGTCTGTCTCCTATCTTTCCTGGGGTCTTGAAAGTTTCAATTTCTTTTTTTTTTTTTTTTTTTTTTTTTTTTTTAATTTTTTTTTTTTTTTTTTTTTTTTTTTTAGGAGAATAAAGAGTTGATTTTTTTTTTTTTTTTTTTTTTTTGAGACGAAGTTTTGCTCTTGTTGCCCAGGCTGGAATGCAATGGCGCGATCTTGGCTCACTGCAACCTCCACCTCCCAGATTCAAGTGATTCTCTTGCCTCAGCCTCCCCAGGAGCTGGGACTACAGGTGCGTGCCACCACACCTGGCTAATTTTTTGTATTTTTAGTAGAGACAGAGTTTCGCCATGTTAGTCAGGATGGTATCGATCTCCTGACCTTGTGATACACCTGCCTCAACCTCCCAAAGTGCTGGGATTACAGGCATGAGCCACTGCACCCAGCTGGAAACTTTCAAAATAAAAAGGTAGGTGGGGAGAGGAAGATAAGCCAAGCTGAAAAAACTTTAAAGGACAAAAACCTATAAGTACCATCAAGTAACAAGTAAAACTTCATCATAAAAAGGGACTCCGGCCGGGCGCAGTGGCTCATGCCTGTAATCCCAGCACTTTGGGAGGCTGAGGCAGGCAGATCACAAGTTCAGGAGTACAAACCAGCCTGGCCAACATGTGAAACTCCATCTCTACTAAAAATACAAATATTAGTCAGGCACAGTGGCAGGCGCCTATAATCCCAGCTACTCAGGAGGCTGAGACAACATTGCTTGAACCCAGAAGGTGGAGGTTGCAGTGAGCTGAGATCACACCACTGCACTCCAGCCTGGGTGACAGAGCAAGACTCCATCTCAAAAATAAAATAAGACACCACCTAATGGCCAATGGCTCAGGATCCAATTTCCCAGGACTATGCAACTAGATGTCACACTTGACAAAGAATCATCTGTAACTTTGAATATCTTTTCTTTTCCTTTTTTTTTTTAAATAGAGACGGGGTTTCATCATGTTGGCCAGCATGGTCTCAATCTCTTGACCTCGTGATCCGCCCACCTCAGTCCCCCAAAGTGCTGGGATTACAGGCATGAGCCACCGCACCAGGCCGCTTTGACTGTCTTAATATGATAATCATTTTTCCTTCTTTGGGGAGAGGAAGGCTGATGACTAAAAACATGGAAGTAATCAAAATACAGGTATTTATCTACTTACGACCTATGCAACTTATGACCATTCAACTTTACGACCACAATCGCCACGACTACTCCGCGTCTGACAGAGCAAACGTTGCCCAGTTGGGCATATGACAGTGTGGACCAGCTTCTGGCAGCACTACCATCTCCGTGTGCACCATTTCAACTGTACATATAGCCTACTCAACTTATGACCAAATTGTGTTACAACCGGTCTGCCGGTCCCAATCATGGTTGTAAGTCAAGCGCTAGCTGTATTATTAAAATCCTAGGAAATAACTAAAATAGCATAATAACAATAAAAAATATAAAAACAAGTTTAGAAATAATGAATTAACGTCATACTGATGTTTTAGAATAAGTTTTGAGTATTACTGTGACAACACATTTTGTAATAACATTTTGTTTGCTATTTCAGTATTTGAAGTGTTAAAGTGAGTAAGTCATACTAAAGTTATAATTGAAATTTAAATTGCTTAAAGGAATTAATCAAATTGATACTCATGTTTAAATGCTCAAGAAAAATGGTTTTAATGCTTTTTTCTTTTTTTTTTTTTTTTTTTTTTTTT
>NW_016107464.1:2902535-2904472 GCF_001604975.1 Cebus imitator | reverse complement strand
AGTAGAGACGGGGTTTCACCATGTTGACCAGGATGGTCTCGATCTCTTGACCTCGTGATCCACCCGCCTCGGCCTCCCAAAGTGCTGGGATTACAGGCTTGAGCCACCGCGCCCGGCATGCTTTTTTCTTAGATTAATAAATACAAAATATTGAATAAAACAAAAAAATTGAATAATAGCCCGAATTGCCCACTGACAGATAATTAAAAATAATTTCTTATACTGTATGATCTTAGCATATATTTAGGAATAAATTCAAAGAATGTAATGACATTGCTATAACAAAGCTACTTACACTCTCTGACTTTTTTTGGAGACAGGGTCTTGCTCTGTCACTCAGTCTGGAGTGCAATGGCGCCATCTTGGCTCACTGCACCACAACCTCCCAGACTCAAGTGATCTCCCCACCTCAGCCCCCGAAGTAGCTTGGACTACAGGTGTGTACCACGTCTGGCTATTTTTTTCGTATTTTTTGTAAAGAAGGGGTTTCACCACATTGCCCAGCCTGGTCTCAAATTCCTGAGCTCAGGCAGTCTGCCCACCTTGGCCTTCCAAAGTGCTGGGATTACAGGTGTGAGCCACTATGCCTGGCTCCCTTTGACTTATTTATATGTGTTAATCAGAACTTATATCCTTAAAAATTAAAAAAGTCAGTAACAATTGATGTTAAGCACTGTCTCATTCCAACAATAAAATATATATATATATATATGTATATATATATATGTATATATATATATATATATTTTTTTTTAGACAAGGTCTTGCTCTGTTGCCCAGGATAGAGTCCAGTGGTGCAATCACAGCTCACTGCAACCTCAACCTACTGGGCTCAAGGAATCCTTTCACCACCACCTCCAGAGTAACTGGGATTACAGGTATGCACAACCACACCTGGCTAATTTTTATTATTTTTTTGTAGAGACAAGTCTTGCCATATTGCCCAGGCTAGTCTCAAACTCTTGGTCTCAAGCAATCCTCTGGCCTCAGCTTTCCAAAGTGCTGAAATTACAGGCATAAGCCACCACACCCAACCAAAAATTATTTTTTATGTTTGGTAATTAAGAACATTTATAAAATGTTAGGCCGTTAGTGGTAGCTCACACCTGTAATCCCAGCACTTTGGGAGGCCAAGGTGGGTGGATCACTTGAGGTCAAGAGTGCAAGATCAGCCTGGCCAGCATGATGAAATCTTGTCTCTACTGCAAACATAAAAATTAGCAGGGGTGATGGCACGTGCCTGTAGTCCCAGCTACTCAGGTGGCTGAGGCAGGAGAATTGCTTGAACCTGGGAGGCAGAGGTTGCAGTGAGCCGAGATGGCAGAACTGCATTGCAGCCTGGGTGAGAGCAAGACTCTGTCTCAAACAAACAAACAAACAAATAAATAAATAAATAAATAAAGGTGGAAGAATTTAGGAAAAAAAGATGACTCAAGCTGACTTCAAACACTGGAAAGGGCACAGAGGCCCCAAAAAAACACCAAAAAAGACAGGCTTTATTTCAATTTAAAAGTAACTTTTTGGGCCGGGCGCGGTGGTTCACACCTGTAATCCCAGCACTTTGGGAGGCCGAGGCAGGAGGATCACAAGGTCAGGAGATCGAGACCATCCTGGCCAACATGGTGAAACCCTTTCTCTACTAAAAATACAAAAATTAGCAGGGCGTGGTGGTGTGCACCTGTTGTCCCAGCTACTAGGGAGGCTGAGGCAGGAGAACTGCTTGAACCCGGGAAGCGCAGATTACAGTGAGCCAAGATCATGCCACAGCACTCCACCCCGGTGCCTGGTGATGGAGTGAGAATCTGTCTCAAAAAAAAAAAAGGGCCGGGCGCGGTGGCTCAAGCCTGTAATCCCAGCACTTTGGGAGGCCGAGGAGGGTGGATCATGAGGTCAAGAGATCGAGACCATCCTGGTCAACACGGTGAAACCCCGTCTCT
>NW_016107464.1:2898955-2902090 GCF_001604975.1 Cebus imitator | reverse complement strand
AAAAAAAAAAAAAAAAAAAGGAACCTTTTTAGACATTGTAGCCAAGCCGACAAATTGAATGTGCTGCTTTAGGAGGTAACAAGCTGTTCATCCTGGAAAAATTCACATAGAGGAAAAAGAGGTTGATTAGGAAAAGGATTTCGTGAGATAACTTCTAAAGCCACTTTGAATAAAATGCTGGGACAGGCCAAGGACAGTGGCTCATGCCTGTACTCCCTGCACTTTGGGAGGCTAAAATGGGAAGATTGCTTGAGGTCAGGAGTTTGAGACCAGCCTAGGCAATATACTGAGACCTTGTTTCTAGGCTATATACTGAGACTGACAGACTACAGACTACAAATGGATGCTACAGACTTCAAATATATATAACTGCCCTGCATTAAAATCTGAAGGACAAAGTAATCCCTTCCCTCAGATCACTTTTTAAACCACAGATCTATACTTTTTTTGGGTTTTTTTGTTTTTTTTTTTTTGAGATGGAGTATTACTCTTGTTGCCAATACTGGAGTGCAATGGCATGATCTTGGCTCACCGCAACCTCTACCTCCCGGATTCAAGTGATTCTCCTGCCTCAGCCTCCTGAGTAGCTGGGATTACAGGCATGCGCCACTACGCCTGGTTAATTTTGTATTTTTTTTTTTTTTAAGATGGGGTTTCACCATATTGGTCAGGCTGGTCTTGAACTCCTGACCTCAGGTGATGCACCCACCTTAGCCTCCCAAAGTGCTGGGATTACAGGTGTGAGCCACCGCACCCAGCCTATATGTTTTTAAAAGCTATAAAAATAATATTCTAAGATCAGTAACTAGAACATCAGAACAATTCAGGTTTTAGTTCACAAAACTGATCTATAAGTAGAATATTTTTTAAATAAATTTAAACTTACCCCTAGTGTGTTTTTATCCATGATTTTTATAGCTACCATTTCTCCAGTAAGGATATGGCAGGCAAGTTTGACCTTTGCAAAGCCACCTAAGTAGGAAAACGTATTATGAAAAGATAATCAAGGACTCAGGCACAAACACCTTGTTATATATAATAATTTTAAAAGACTCTATCAAGCCAAATTTTCCTGGAATTTTATGGCTTTTTTTTTTCCTGTTGCTTCCTCTTATCCAATATCTAGCTGAAGGTTTTTATTTTTTTACCATATTTTCTCTAACTTTGTAATCAAAAAGAAAACAGAATTCACTTTAGAAATTTGCTTTATGATTAACACTGCAATTAAATTTCCTTTATAATTAACACTGCTAGAATACAATATAAAGCTCCTGAGACCACTCAGTTTTAAAACTTTGAAGATAAGCAATTATGTTTCAAAACTGGTTCAAAAGCTGGATAAACATCTCCACTCAGGGAGCTAAAAGAAATCTCCAATTAACATTTCCAAAAAGAACTTCCCAGTGGTTTCTCCCATGGTCGTCTTTATTTCAACAAAGGGCAACTCCATTTTCCTTGGTTCTCAGGCCTGGAACCATTCTTAGCCCTTCTCTCTCTCTCTAGCACCCCAATAAATCCCATTGGCTCTGTCTTCAAAATATAGCAATGGTTACCTTGGGGAAACTAGGCAGGTACTCCCTGGAAATGGTTTATGTCTGTCTGGATCTGAGCAGGGAATATATGGGTATGTGAATACATATACATGTGTAAAACTCTACTGAGATTAATGTACTTTGCATATTTTACCATATGTTATACCTTAATAAAAAAACACACACACATGGGGGTGTATATATCTATGTGTAAAGTGTATAAAATCCCCCCCCTTTCATTGTTTTTACTGCCTCACCCTCATCCATGCCACTGTCATCTCTAGAATGAACACCTGAATTATTGCAATAGCCTCCTAACACATCTCTGCCACTGCTCTTGCCCTCCTTCACCCAACCTTTTATCTACCAAGCAGCCAGAGCAACTCTGTGAAAACAAAGGTCGGATTACCCCTTAGCTCAAAACTCTCCAATAACTTTTATTTAGAATAAAAGTCAAGAAATAAAAGAAATATTTAGAATAAATTTTTTATTTAGAATAAAAGTCAAAGTCCTTGCAATAACCTACAGGGCTTCTCCTACTACTCTCCTCTCTGCTTGTGCCACTTTACCTTACTGTACTAAGTAGAAGAATTTTAAAACTGTATGGGTTACACTAAAAAGCTCATGCCTACCCAATAATCTATACTCTCAAATGGTTGATTTATCCACTGCCTCAAAAAAAATAACAATTACCTGTACCAATAGTTTCATGTAATTCATAATATTTGAGAAGTTCATCATAATCTTTCATAGTCCTCTTGGAAGTTTAGTCAGAATTAGAAAAAGAACCTGAAAGACAGATAGTACATAATCAACAAATGAAATGACACCGGATCATCTCCACCATTCTTATAGCAGTATATTCTAGTGGAGAAGACAAAGGCAAATAAGTAGACAACAAAGTAATAATTATAATTTATAGGCCGGGCATGGTGGCTCATGCCTGTAATCCCAGCACTTTGGGAGGCCGAGATGGGCAGATCACAAGGTCAGGAGTTCGAGATCAGCCTGGTCAACAGGGTGAAACCCCCATCTCTACTAAAAACACAAAGATTAGCCAGGTGTGGTGGCGTACGCCTGCAATCCCAGCTACTCAGGAGGCTGAGGCAGGAGAATTGCTTGAACCCGGGAGGCGGAGGTTGTAGCAAGCTGAGATCACGCCACTGTACTCTAGCCTACGTGACAAAGCAAGACTGCATCTCAAAAAACATTATTATAATTTATAATAAATACTGAAATAAAAATAAGTAAAAGTGGTTTCTGAGAAGGTAACATTTAAGCCAAGCTCTAATTCAAAGGATGAGAATTGAGAAAATCAGCCCTGCAGGTAATCAGACTGTGATATTCCTATCAAAACTTGAACAATGGTTTCAATAGAACCTGAACATGACCATGTAAACAATGTTTCCATACAAGGCTGTTAAAATAAAGATCCGTTATTTGGCTGACTTCAGTCTCTTCAGTGACATCCTTAGCCCCACCTCATTCTTCCCTCATCTGCCCCTTTCAACTCACTCTGAGACTAGCCAAAATTCTCAGGAGTATGGTTTTTCTTGCTGTAGCAAGCTAAATACATCTACTGTTGTTTTTTTTTTTTTTTTTT
>NW_016107464.1:2897315-2898530 GCF_001604975.1 Cebus imitator | reverse complement strand
TTCACCATGTTGACCAGGATGGTCTCGATCTCTTGACCTCGTGATCCACCCGCCTCGGCCTCCCAAAGTGCTGGGATTACAGGCTTGAGCCACCGTGCCGGGCCTATCTATTGATTTTTACTACAGATGTGGTCTTTGGCCTATAGGCCTTAAGAGTCATAGCTCACTGAGGCCGGGTGCGGTGGCTCACGCCTGTAATCCCAGCACTTTGGAAGGCCGAGGCAGGCGGATGGCCTGAGGTCAGGAGTTCGAGACCAGCCGGACCAACATAGAAAAACCCTGTCTCTAAAAAAAAAAAAGTCATTGCCCACAAAGAATTAAAGGGAGAATATTCCAGAAAGAGGGAATTTAGGTGCAAAGATCCCAGAGGAAGTAAAAGTTGACAGGTACTGAACTGAGACTGTTTTAGAGGTAACAGGTGATGGAAATGCAGATCTGTAGCTAGGACAACTGGTTAGCCATGAGGCGAGGGGGAAAAGAAAAACACATTGGATCTCTAGCTCACATCATACCAAATCAATAATAGTAAAGACTTCAAAGTAAAAAGCTGGGTGAGCGCGGTGGCTCACGCCTGTAATCCCAGCACTTTGGGAGGCCAAGGAGGGCAGATCACGAGGTCTGGAGTTAGAGACCAGCCTGGCCAACATGGAGAAACCCCGTCTCTACTAAACATACAAAAATTAGCTGGGCATGGTGGTGCACGCCTGTAGTCCCAGCTACTCGGGAGGCAGAGGCAGGAGAATTGTTTGAACCTGGAAGGTAGAGGTTGCAGTGAGCTGAGATCAAGACACTGCACTCCAGTCTGGGTAACAGAACAAGACTCCGTCTCAAAAAATTAAAAAAACACGCCTGTAATCCCAGCATTTTGGGAGGCCGAGGCGGGTGGATCATGAGGTCAAGCAATCAAGACCATCCTGGTCAACATGGTGAAATCCCGACTCTACTAAAAATACAAAAAAATTAGCCGGGCTTGGTGGTGCACACCTGTAATCCCAGCTACTTGGGAGGCTGAGGCAGAATTGCTTGAACCCAGGAGGCGGAGGTTGCGGTGAGCCAAGTCTGTGCCATTGCACTCCAGCCTGGGTAACAAGAGCAAAACTCCATCTCAAAAAAAAAAAAAGTGGCCGGGCGCGGTGGCTCACGCCTGTAATCCCAGCACTTTGGGAGGCCGAGGCGGGTGGATCAAGAGGTCAAGAGATCGAGACGATCCTGGTC
>NW_016107464.1:2894976-2896415 GCF_001604975.1 Cebus imitator | reverse complement strand
CATTGCACTCCAGCCTGGGTAACAAGAGCGAAACTCCGTCTCAAAAAAAAAAAAAGGAGTCGCATGCCACCACTTACAACTAGTTTGTTTGTTTGTTTGAAATGGAGTCTCGGCCTGGCAGTGGCTCACGCCTGTAATCCTAGCACTTTGGGAGGCTGAGGTGGGTGGATTACCTGAGGCCAGGAGTTTAAGACCAGCCTGGCCATCATGGTGAGACCCCATCTTAAAAAAAAAAAAAAGAGATGGAGTCTCACTCTGTTGCCCAGGTTGGAGTGCAGTGGCGCAATCTCAGCTCACTGCAACCTCCACCTCCCAGGTTCAAGCGATTCTCTTGCCTCAACCTCCCGAGTAGCTGGGACTACAGGCACACACCACCACACCAGGCTAATTTTTGTATTTTTAGTAGAGACTGGGTTTTGCCATATTGGCCAGGCTGATCTCAAACTCCTGACCTCAGGTGATCCACCCTCCTTGGCCTCCCAAAGTGCTGGGATTATAGGCGTGAGCCACCGTACCAGCCAAACAAGCCTGTTTAAAGCTCAAATTGAGGAGTGGCAGGTACCACGTAAACTACCTTCAATTTCTGTGTTCTTCACCCTGTCCTTATCCAGAACTGAGTGACCAGCATGTTACTAAGTTCTGTTACTACGCCTTAATAATGGCCATGAATTTCAAAGACCTAGAGTGTGAGTTCGACCTCAGAAGTGTGGTGAGCTTATAAAAGACGGTGTAATAGAGTAAGAGAGTAGGCGCTTCATACAATGATAGGCAGTCTTCTTAAATTGAGGTGGAGAAAAATCTGAATGAAGTTATCAAAACCCCAAGAAACACAAAAGACATTTTAAAAATATCATTTTTCAATGCCTGAAACACTGATTCCATGAATTATTTTACTCGGAGAGAAAAGGTAAATTATTATCAGCAAGTAAAAGGCCAGCCAGGCACAGTGGCTTACACCTGTAATCCCAGCACTTTGGGAGGAGGAGGTGGGTGGATCACCTGAGGTCAGAAGTTTGAGACCAGGAGAAACATGGAGAAACCCCGTCTCCATTAAAATACAAAAAATAGCCGGGCATGGTGGTAGTCACCTGTAATCCCAGCTACTTGGAAGGCTGAGGAAGGAGAACCGCTCACTCAGCCCGAGAGGTGGAGGTTGCAGTGAGCCGAGATCGCACCACTACACTCCAGCCTGCGCGATGGTAACAAGATTCCATCTCGAAAAATAAAAAAATTAGGGTCGGGCGCGGTGGCTCAAGCCTGTAATCCCAGCACTTTGGGAGGCCGAGGCGGGTGGATCACGAGGTCAAGAGATCGAGACCATCCTGGTCAACACGGTGAAAACCCCGTCTCTACTAAAAATACAAAAAATCAGCTGGGCATGGTGGTGCGTGCCTGTAATCCCAGCTACTCAGGAGGCTGAGGCAGGAGAATTGCCTGAA
>NW_016107464.1:2890826-2892381 GCF_001604975.1 Cebus imitator | reverse complement strand
TTTTTGTATTTTTAGTAGAGACAGAGTTTAGCCATGTTGGCCAGGCAGTCTAGAACTCCTGGCCTCAAGTGATCTGCCCACCTCGGCCTCCCCAAGTGCTGGGATTATAGGCGTGAGGCACCATGCCGGGCTCAGAATTACTTATAATGTGGCCTTGTAACACATTTAATTAGCAGCCTGTCCTGCTCCCTTGCAAAGGCTTCTGGTAGCACCAACGAGGCACTCATTGGGATTGATTTGCCCATCTAGTTGGTCCATAATAGTTACACAGAAAGGACAGATCCTCAGGTGAAACAAGCCCACAAAGGTGCAGTAAGGGCTTTTCTGGTTTTCTAATTTCTCCCAGATCCCATGGGAAACAAAAACCAAAATATACAGCAAAGTTAGGAACACTGACCTCTAAGCAACAATCCAGGCTCCTAATGCTCACCTCATTCCACTAACAAAGGAGAAATACCAAAGGGTAAGCTCAAGAATAATCACTCATCCTAAGTGCTAAGGGCCTCATCCCTATCTTGGGCAGCCTTTCCTGAGGGGTCTCCCCTTTCTCGCTCCCTCCTCCCCACACCAGGTTTCTTGGTGGGAGCAAGCCCGTTGCTCCTATTACTGATACAGCATTCAGTGAAAATTCCCCTTTTAGTGGGAGCCTCTGAAGCCACTACTTTGGGGAGATGATAGGTGAGGATGGATTTGAACTGAAAAGGTAGTGATAACATATCTCCTTTTTTACTGGACTGCCCCAGTAAACTGAGTTGTACCAACAGAAAAAACTCGAAACCCATCTTTGAACTTTTTTCACGGAGAAGAGTCACGGAAACTGGAAACAGGAAGTGGAAATTCACATCTATCGCAGCCTCCTAGGTGGCAAACGTTTGGCCTTAACACTTCTTCAATAACCCTGTTAAGTAGGCACGGTCATTATCCCCACTTACAGAGGAGAAAACCGCGGGTCGGAAAGGTTAAATATCTCATCCAGGGAATAGGGCTGGTAAAGCGCAGGCTTCCGATGAAATCCTCCAGTCTCCCGAGAGGCAGGAGCAAACTGGACTTGGGCCGCTGAGCCCGCACAGCCCAGACCCCAGACCCCGCAGGGCTGTGGCGGGCGGGCGAGAGAACTGACCTGAGGTGCGGAGGGCACGGCGGGGCAGCGCCCGACAAAAGGACAGAGGCGCCGGACAGAAGGACAGAGGCCCGCTGTCCTGGGAGAAGCAGCTGGTACAGAGTTCCTACGAATCTTTTCGACCGCCAGGTTCTGGCCGCTTCCGCCCGCCAAGGGAATCAAATTTCCTGGGCCGGAAGGGGCGGGGCGCGCGCGGGAAGCGGGCGCGCACGGCAGGCGGGGGCGCGCACAGTGCGGGTTGGGGGTTCTCACAGGGGCAACGGCCCGCGGTTGCTGGAGAGCCCTGAAAGGGATGACCGGGAGGTCCACCAGGCTGCGAGGTGACCTTGTGTGAGGCCTTGGTCTTGCCCTGGAGGGCACGTGATGATTTTCCAGGTGCCGTGGATACGCCAAGTCTCCACATAACCCAACTTTCTTTTTTTTTTTTTTATATTT
>NW_016107464.1:2883885-2890478 GCF_001604975.1 Cebus imitator | reverse complement strand
TTTTTAAAGAGACGGGTAATGTTGGTAATGGTTGGTCTCGAACTCCTGATCTCGTGATCCTCCCACCTCGGCCTCCCAAAGTGCTGGGATTATAGGCGAGAGCCACCGCTCCCGCCTCCACATAACCCAACTTTCTTACGTTCTCTTCCTAAAACTGATCTGCCCTCTGGCAATCACGGTTCTCATTTTCATCCTGCCCTGCCCACTGGCCGTTCTCCCACCCAACAAAGACAGGAATACCTCCCCCTCTCCAAAATGTGTTGCCACGAGGAATAAGAACGCCAGTAGCTGAGACTATAGGCACGCCCCACAACACCTGGCTAAATTTTTTGTGGGTAGAGATGGGATCTCGCTATGTTGGCCAGGCTGGTCTCAAACTCCTGGCCTCAAGGGATCGTCCCACCTCGGCCTCCCAAAGTGCTGGGATTACAGGTGTGAGCCACTGTGACCAGCCCAGAAAATCTTTAGACAAATTAAATTTTACAGAGTTTAATTGACCAAAGAATCAGTCCAAAATCCAGCAAACCCCAGAACCAAAATAGGTTAAGAGTGACTCGGGCTACTATATCTTCAAATAACATTTGTGTACAGAAAAAGGAAAATGACTTACAGAAATGGCAGTGAAGTATGGAAACAGCTGGGTTGGTTGCAACTTAACCTGTGACTAATTTGAGCACTGTTTGAACAGTTGGCCATCTGTGATTGGCCAAAACTCCGCTGCTGTGATTGGCTGAGACTCGCTACTTGTTAGTAAAGAGGTTACAGTCTCTTTACCCCTGCAGTTTTCCACAGTTCATTCACTGTGTGTGGGGAAACTGTTAGGCCGGGTGCAGTGGCTCATGCCTGTCATCCCGGCACTATGGGAGGCCGGAGGCAGGCGGATCACTTGAGATCAGGAGTTCAAGACAAGCCTGGGCCGGGCGTATTGGCTCACGCCTGTAATCCAAGCACTTTGGAGGCCAAGGCGGGTGGATCACCTGAGTTCGGGAGTTCAAGACCAGCCTGACCAACATGGTGAAACCCTGTGTCTACTACAAATACAAAAAATTAGCCAGGCGTGGTGGCCCGTGCCTGTAATCCCAGCTACTCAGGAGGCAGAGGCAGGAAAATCGCTGGAACCCAGGAGGCAGAGGTCGCAGTGAGCAGAGATCGTACCATTGCACTCCACCGTGGGTGACACAAGACTCCGTCTCCGTCTGAAGAGAGGGAAGGAAGGAAAGAAGGAAGGAAGAAAGAAATTGTTAGGCTGAAATTAAAATGGATAAGGAGGCAGCTTTAGGTTAAACTTAATTTAACATGGTCATCTGAGCCTTCACCAGTCATAATCATTTTGCTGATGGAGGGAGGGTCTTGCCTTCATGCCGCTGAGTGGTCAGGGTGGAGGCTGATGAACATTGGGGTGGCTGTGGCAATTTCCTAAAATAAAACAACAATGCTACATGGATGGACACTTCCTCTGTAACATGTGATGCTGTAAGATACCATTTTATCCACAGTAGAACTTCCTTCAAAATTAGTTCTCTGAAACCTTGCCACTGCTTTATCAACAAAGTTTATGGAATATTCTAAATCCTTTGTTGTCATTGCAGCAATGATCACAACATTTTCACCAAGAGGAGATTCCATCTCAAGAAACCACTCTGTCTTTGTTCATCCATAGGAAGAAACTCCCCATCTATAAAAGTTTGATCCTGAGGCTGCAGCAGTTCAGTCACATCTTCAGGCTTCACTTCCAATTCTATTTCTCGCTGTTTCCACCAAATCTGCAGTTACTTCCACCAGTGAAGTCTTGAACTTCTAAAAGTCATCCATGAAGGTTGGAATTAACTTCTTCCAAATTCCTGTTTTGTTTTTTTTATAAAGGCGGGGTTTCACCATGTTGGTCAGGCTGGTCTTGAACTCCCGACCTCAGGTGATCCGCCCGCCTTGGCCTCCAAAGTGCTTGGATTACAGGCGTGAGCCATCGCGCCCGGCCCCAAACTCCTGTTAATGTTGGTATGGTGACCTCTTCCCTTGAATCATGAATGCTCTTAATGACATCTAAAAGAGTTAATTCTTTCCAGAACGTTTACCGTTTACATTGCCCAGATCCATCGTAAAATCACTATCTATAGCAGCTGTAACTTCACAAAATGTATTTCTTAAATAAGATGACTTGGAAGTCAAAATCATTCCTTGATCTAGGGCCTACAGAATGGATGTTGTGTTAGCAGACATCCAAACAACCTTCATTTCCTTGTACATCTCCATCAGAGCTCATGGGTGACTAGGGGCATTATCAATTGAGCATTAATATTTTGAAAGGAATCTTTGTTTCTTAGAAGTAGGTCTCAAAAGTGGGCTTAAGATGCACTGTAAACCTTAGCCAGGTGTGGTGGCATATGCTGGTAGTACTCGCTATTCAGGAGGCTGAGGCAGGAGGATCACTTGAGCCCAAGAGTTCAAGATTACTGTGAGCTATGATCACACCACTGCACTCCAGTGTGGGTGGCAGATTGAGACCCTGTCTTAAAAAAAAAAAAAAAAAAAAGCTAGGCACGGTGGCTCACACCTGTAATCCCAGCACTTTGGGAGGCTAAGGTGGGTGGATCAAAAGATCAGGAGTTTGAGACCAGCCTGGCCAACATAGTGAAACTCTGTCTCTAAAAAAATAAATAACAAATAAATAAATAAGATATTCAGTAAACCACAGTACAAACAGTTATACTGCCATCTAGGCTTTGCTGTTCCATTTATAGAGCACAGGCAGAGTAGATTCAGCATAATTCGTAAGGGCTCTAGGATTTTCAGACTGGCAAATGAGCACTGGCTTCAACTCCAAGTCACCAGCCACATTAGCTCCTAACAAGAGAGTCAACCTGTCCTTTGAAGCTTTGAAGCCAGGCATTGACATCTCTCCTCTTTAGCTGTGAAAGTCCTAGATGGCATCCTCTTCCAACCCCGGGCTATTTCCTCTACATTGAAAATCTGTTATTCAGTGGAGCCACCTGCATCAATGATCTTAGCCAGATCTTCTGGGTAACTTGCCGCATCTTCTACGTCAGCACTTCCTGCTTCACCATGCACGTTTATATTACAGAGACAGCTTCTTTCCTTAAATCTCATGAACCAACCTCTCTCTGCTAGCTTCCAGCTTTTTTTCTGCAGCTTCCTCACCTCTTTCAGCCAGCGCAGAATTGAGGAGAGTTGTGGCCTTGCTTTGGATTAGGCTTTGGCTCAAGGAATTTTGTGGCTGGTTTGATCTTCTACACAGACTATTACCCTATCAGCAGTAAGGTGTTTCACATTCTTATCGCTCATGTGTTCAGTGGAGTAGCACTTTTAATTTTCTTCAAGAACTTTTCCTTTGCATTCACAATTTGGCTAATCATTTGGCACAAGAGGCCTCCCTTTCAGTCTGTCAGCTTTAGATGTGCCTTCCTCACTAAGCTGAGTCATTTCTAGCTTTTCATTTCGAGTGACAGACGTGTGACTCTTCCTTTCAGTTGAACACTTAGGGGCCATTGTAGGGTTATTAATTGGCTTAATTTCAACATTGTTGTGTCTCAGGGAATAGGAAGGCCTAAGGAGATGGAGAGAGATGGGGAAGTCAGCCAGTGAAGCAGTCAGAACACCACAACGTTTATCAATTAAGTGTGCAGTCTAATTATGGGTGTAGTTCATGGTACCCCAAAACAGTTATAAGAGGAGCGTCAAGATCACTGGTCGTAGTTCATCATAACACATAAACAATAATGAAAAAAATTTGAAGTATTGTGAAAATTACCAAAAGGTGACACAGAGGCACAAGGTGAGCATGAGCTGTTGGAAAAATGATACCGATAGACTTGCTCCATACAGCGTTGCCACAAAGCAACCTTCAGTTTGAAAAAAAAAATGCAAAATGCAACATCTGTGAAGCACAATAAAGCAAAGCGAAATAAAAGGAGGTATGCTTGTGTATGTATATTTACAATAATCCAGAAATTACATCCTTTGCAACCCTTCAAAGTTATTAAAAAAAACTTAGATGTCAACTTAAAATTTTTCAAGATTATTTTCAGAATACATATTCAAACAGTTTGAATATCACTGAATTAAGGAGAGTAATTGTGGAATAACGAAAAACAGCCCAATGCAAGAAGGCTGCAGCTCTGGGCTAAGGGACCTGAGAAAAGAATGTGGCCCTCTGTGGGCCTGTTTCCTCAAAACAACAATACACTACAATAAGGAGGTCACATTATGATTCTGCTGCTCCCTGTTTCAAGAGTCACGCACTGGGTAGGTCAGGCCATTTCGGATATAACATCTTTTTTTTTCTTTTTTTTTTTAAAGACAGGGTTTCACCATGTTGGTCAGGCTGGTCTTGAACTCCCGACCTCAGGTGATCCTCCTGCCTTGGCCTCCAAAGTGCTTGGATTACAGGTGTGAGCTACCACACCCGGCCCTTTTTTTTTCTTTTTTGAGACAGAATCTCACTCTGTCACCCAGGCTGGAGTGCAGTGGCACAATCTCGGCTCACTGCAACTTCCACCTCCTGGGTTTAAGCAGTTTTCCTGACTCAGCCTCCCGAGTAGCTGCGATTATAGGCGCACACCACCATGCCCGGCCAATTTTTGTATTTTTTTTTAGTAGAGACTGGGTTTCACCATGTTGGCCAGGCTGGTCTCAAACCCCTAACCTTGTGATCCAACCTGCCTCAGCCTCCCAAAGTGCTGGGATTACAGGCGTGAGCCACCACACCCAGCCAGATGTAACATATCTACCAGGAATATAAAACCCACAATAGGCCAGGCACGGTGGCTCATGCCTGTAATCTCAGAACTTTGGGAGGCCAAGGCGGGTGGATCACAAGTTAGGAGTTCAAGACCAGCCTGACCAACATGGTGAAACCCTTTCTCTATTCCAAAAAAAAAAAAAAAAAAAAAACCCACAACAGTTTTTTGAACTATTTATGTGCACATCCATGCATCACGCCTATACTCAAAAGCCTGCCCCTCTCACACAGAGTAATTTGTGCTATTCATTCTTTCATCAGTCACCAATGTCTACTCTGTGCCAGGCCCTCCTCAGGGCAATGCCAGAGACATGAAGAAAAGAGACATGGTTTCTGCCCAAGGGAGCTCACAGGCAGAGGAACCAGAGCCATAGACAGGCCCATACTAGAGTTGGCTAACGCTAATGAAGGACCACATAGAAGTGCTAAATACAAGTGCAGGCAGCTATCTTGTTTAGAGCTCAGAGGGGAGCGATGAATTCTGACCAGGGGATTGAAATATTTTCTACTGGAGCCAGGCCTTGAAAATAACAGAAAAATCCAACAGGCGAAGAAGAGCATTCCCCCAGGCAGGGGAAACTACCTGTGCAGAAGCAGGGGGCAAGAAGACACAAGTCACCATGGAGAAAGGCCAGTTGGGTGGAGCACAGGATGGGGGAAGGCAGGAGAGGACGAGCTGGTAAGCTGGGGACCCAGTAAGAGGGCCTAGTGTGCCAGGCTAGAGCTGGGCGGGGTGCTGACCTGGAAAGGAAAAGGAACGGATTTGCATTTCAAAGAAAGAGCAGCCGCTGGGCCAGCATAAGAGTGTGCCAGGCCTGCCAAGGCAGGGTGAGAGCTGTGCTTCTCTGGTGACAGAATGAATGCCATGAATCTCAGCGCCACATGTGGCTGAGTCATCAGTGGAACGGGAAACAAAGGCTGCAGTCCAGTCTCTGCAGGGGCCATTCAGTGCAATGCCCTTTGACTTCTGTAGTCCTCCAGTTTAGTCAGCCTCGGGCTACAAGCCACACCCAGATTTTACATCCAATCCAAGGGCAAGTGGGAAGCCACACAAAATTAGAGTTTTGGTCACAGTCCTGCTAGGAAAACAAATAGCTTTGAAAAGCTATTAAAAATACTTTAGGGATTTGAATTCAGAAACTACTTCAAAAATTTGTTAAATTTTGATAATTGAACTGTGGATTTTCTTTTTTCTTTTTTTTTTTTTTTTTTTGATTTGGTTTCACCATATTGGCCAGGCTGGTCTTGAACTCCTGAACTCAGAGAACCCACCCGCCTCGGCCTCCCAAAGTGCTGGGATTACAGGCGTGAGGCACCACACCGTGCCCGATTTTTCTTATATATAAAGTCGAGGCCGGGAACCATGGCTCACTCCTGTAATCCCAGCACTTTGGGAGGCCGAGGCCAGTGGATCACCTGAGGTCAGGAGTTCAAGACCAGCCTGACCAACATGGTGAAACCCTGTCTCTACTAAAAATACAAAAATTAGCTGGGCGTGCTGGCATGTGCCTACAGTCCTAGCTACTCGGGAGGCTAAGGCAGGAGAATTGCTTGAGCCCTGGAGGTGGAGGTTGCAGTGAGCCTAGAGCCTGCCACTGCACTCCAGCCTGGGCAACAAAGCAAGACTCCATCTTAAAAAAAAAAAAAAAAGTTCTTGTTCTTGGAAAAGGACACTAAAGTATTTGTCTGTCACCCAGTGCCATCCTCAAACTCCTGGGCTCAGGTGATGCTCCCACATTGGCCTCCTGAATAGCTGAGACTACAGGTGCATGCCACCATACCCAGCTAATTTTTAAAATTTTTTGTAGAGACCGGGTCTAGCTATTTTGCACAGACT
>NW_016107464.1:2880760-2882267 GCF_001604975.1 Cebus imitator | reverse complement strand
ACTCCAGCCTGGGTAACAAGAGTGAAACTCCGTCGCAAAAAAAAAAAAAAGAAAAGAAAAGAAAAGAAAAAAGGTAAGCCAGGTGTGGTGTAGTCCCAGCTACTTGGGAGGCTGAGGTGGGGGAATGGCTTGAGCCTGTGAAGTGGAGGTTATAGTAAGCTGAAATGGTGCCACTTCCCTCCAGCCTGAGCAACAGAGTGAGATACTGTCTCCAAAAAAAAAAAAAGTAACAAAAAATTTGAGGAATCTTAACTCTGTTTATCCCTTAGTACCCACTGCAGAATCTTATTATTACTATAAATAAACAATGACTTATCTCTTAAGTTTACATTCTCTGCCAGACACTAGATTAGGGGGCTGTAAATACATTATTTCTAATCTTGTTAAATAGCTATTTCTTTGATTTGTTTTTGTTTTTGAGATGGAGTCTCTCTCTGTTGCCCAGGCTGGAGTGCAGTGGCATGATCTTGGCTCACCACAGCCTCTGCCTCCCGGGTTCAAGTGATTCTCCTGCCTCAGCCTCCTGAGTAGCTGGGACTACAGGTGTGCGCCACCATGCCTGACTAATTTTTGTATTTTTAATAGAGATGGGGTTTTGCTATGTTGGCGAGGCTGGTTTCACCCTCCCGACCTTGTAATCTACCTGCCTTGGCCTCCCAAAGTGCTAGAATTAAAGCTCTGAGCCACTATGCCCGGCAAAATAGCTATTTCTATTACCATTTTACGGGTGAGGAAACCAAGGCTGAAGGACAACAGGTATTGGCTAGGTGTGGTGGTGTACACCTGTGGTTCCAGTTACTCAGGAGACTAAGGTGGAAGGATTACTTGAGCCCAGGAGTTCAAGGCTGCAATGAGCTATGATCATGCCATTGCACCATAGCCCAGGTGACAGAGCAAGACCCTTCTCTAAATTAAAGTAAAAAATAAATAAATAAAAGTAAAAAGCGGTTAGGTATCTAGTAAGAAGCAGAACCAAGGATCCAAAGCCAAGGCTTTCTCCACTGTAGTTCTCAGTGTTTGCTGAATTGAATCTAGAAGTTTGAACAATTAAAGTTTAAAGTCCTGGCCAGGTGTGATGGCTCACACCTGTAATCTTTTCTTTTTTTTTTTTAAGACAGGGTTTCACCATGTTGGCCAGGCTGATCTTGAACTCCTGACCTCAGGTGGTCTGCCTGTCTCCGCCTCCCAAAGTGCTGAGATTACATGTGTGAGCCACCACGCCTGGCAAACACACCTGTAATCTTGACACTTTGGGGAGGCCAAGGCGGGAAGAATGCCTGAGCTCAGGAGTTCCAGACCAGTCTGCGCAATATGGTGAAACACTTTCTCTACTAAAATACAAAAAATTAGCCTGGCATGGGGCACATGCCTGTAATCCCAGCTACTCAGGAGACTGAGGAAGAAGAATTGCTTAAACCCGGGAGGTGGAGATTGCAGTGAGCCAAGATCTCACCATTGCACTCCAGCCTGGTGACAGAGCAAGATTGTGTCTTAAAAAAAAAAAAAA
>NW_016107464.1:2875105-2878505 GCF_001604975.1 Cebus imitator | reverse complement strand
CTCAAAAAAAAAAAAAAAATCAGTCCAGTGTGGTGGTGTACACCTGTAGTCCCAACTACTCAGGAGGTTGAGGTGGGAGAATCCTGAGTCCAGGAGGCTAAGGCTGCAGTGAGCCATGTTGGCACGAGGGCATTCTAGCCTGGAGGACAGAGCAAGCCCCTGGCTCAAAACAATAACAATAATAATAATAGTAGTAGTAGTACAGGCTGAGCGAGGTGGTTCACGCTTCTAATCCCAGCACTTTGGGAGGCTGAGGTGGGTGGATCACCTGAGGTCAGGAGTTGGAGACCAGCCTGGCCAACATGGTGAAACCCTGTCTTGAAAAATCATAATAATAATAATAGTACAAAGAAATCCCTCATATGCTTGACTCAGCTTCAACCAAAGGTAACATTTTGCAAAACTATAGAAGAATATCCTAATCAGGATATTGACATTGGCTCAGTAATCCACTATTATTAGATTTCCCCAATTTACTCATTTGTGTATGTGTGCATTAAGTTCTACATAATTTTTTACCTGTGTAAGTTAATGTACCTACCAACATAGTCAAAACAATGAAAAGTTTCAACATCAGAAGGATCCCTTGTGTTGTCCTTTTATAACAACTTCCACCTCCCACTGGATCTATCCCCACCCCTGCCCGCTATCTTTCTGGCAAACACTAATCTGTCCTCTGCTTCTGAAGTTTTAGAAGAACTATATAAATGGAATTTTACACCATGTAACCTGGGATTGTCTTTTTTCACACAGGATAAATTCCTGAAAATTTATTCAAGTTGTTGTGTATATCAGTAGGTCATTCCTGGCTGAGTGTGGTGGCTCATGCCTGTAATCCCAACACTTTGAGAGGCCAACACGGGTGGATCACTTAATGTCAGGAGTTTGAGACTAGCCTGGCCAACATGGTAAAACCCCGCCTCTACTAGAAATACAAAACATTAGCTGGGCATGGTGGCGTGTGCCTGTAATCCCAGCAACTCAGGAGGCTGAGGCAGGAGAATTGCCTGAACTCGGGAGGCAGAGGTTGCGGTGAGCAGAGATCGCACCACTGCACTCCAGCCTGGGTAACAAAGCAATACTCCACCTCAAAAAAAAAAAAAAAAATATATATATATATATATATCTGTGTGTGTATACATATATATAAAAGAGACTCTGTATTAATGAGAATGGTGATGAACTCTGTGATCTAAAGAGCACCCTCATCATTAGGCAAAGGCAAAATGTTACACAGTGGAATATTATGCAATTATTTTTCAAAAGAATTAGGTAAGCATACTCCCATTAGTATTGCCAAATAACATAGCAACATATTAGGGACATACATATGCTAAAAGATCAGCCATTTCAAATTTAAATGCGCATCCCATATTTTTATTTGCTGTATCTGGCAATCCTAAATGCTATGGAAAGATGTCTGGTTTTTTTTTTAACGTGAACGAAATAAGCTACTGAGATACATAAATAGCACAGCCTCACTTTTGTTTAGAAAAATGTTTAAGTATAGAAAACCATTCCGAAAAAAATATATTTTAGTGTTAACATTCTCTCTAAGGAATGCAGTTCTCTAGAGTGACGCACGGAGAGAAGACTGTTAGTATTTACTTTCTAAACTATTGTATTGCCTGCGTTTTTATTGAAATTTTTATTGAGATAATCAGATTCACATGCAGTGGTAAAATAATGCAGGCTGGGTGTGCTGGCTCACGCCTGTAATCATAGCACTTTGAGGGGCTGAGGCAGGCAGATTGCTTGAGCCCAGGAATTTGAGACCATTCTGGGCAGCATGGTGAAATCCCAACTCCAAAAAAATTTAAAAATCAGTCCAGTGTGGGCCAGGCGCAGTGGCTCAAGCCTGTAATCCCAGCACTTTGGGAGGCCAAGGCGGGTGGATCACGAGGTCAAGAGATCAAGACCGTCCTGGTCAACATGGTGAAACCCCGTCTCTACTAAAAATACAAAAATTCAGCTGGGCATGGTGGCGTGTGCCTGTAATCCCAGCTACTCAGGAGGCTGAGGCAGGANGCCTCCTGGGTTCAGGCAATTCTCCTGCCTCAGCCTCCTGAGTAGCTGGGATTACAGGCACGCGCCACCATGCCCAGCTAATTTTTTGTATTTTTAGTAGAGACGGGGTTTCACCGCACTGACCAGGATGGTCTCGATCTCTTGACCTCGTGATCCACCCGCCTCGGCCTCCCAAAGTGCTGGGATTACAGGCTTGAGCCACCGCGCCCGGCAATCTGGCAGCATCTTGACAAAGGTGGCATAGGGGTCATCGACAGTTTGGCCCACATCGCCCACCAGGATCTCCTTGCCCTCCTCCAGGATGATGTTCTTCTTGTCTTCACTCAGGCAGAAGAGCACAGCCTTCTTATTACGCTTCTTCACCTCCTCTGGCGTTGAAGACTTAGGCAACTTCACGTCATTGAACACTTTGATGACTCCATCAGAGACAGCCACACCAGAGGCCATGTTTCCGGAAGTGAAAAGGAGAGGGCACGGAGAGCCGCAGAAGAAGAGAGCTCTGCAGCCGCTGCCGGGACCCGACAGTACATGTATTTTTAAACAGAATTTTCTACAAAAAAATAATAGACTATTGTGTTAGTCAGGGTTCTCCAGATAGACTTGAACCTTAAGAGATACAAATATATGAGAGAGGATTAATTAGGAGAATTGGCCCCTGTGATTATGGGAGACACAACAGGCCATCTGCAATCTGGAGACCTCAGGATGCCAGTATTACCGTTCAGTCCAAGTTCAAAAGCCTGTGGAGTTGATGGTATGATTCTACCATCAACTTCGGGGGGCGATCAACTTCGGGGGGCGATCAACTGGGGTGAGGGGATGATTGTAAGCCCTGGAATTCCAAGTCTGGAAAGCCTGGAATTCTGATGTCCAAGGGCAAGAGGAGGAGAATATCCCTGCTCAAGGGTTCAGGGTAGTGAAGAGGAAGAGGAAATCATTTTCTCTCCTTTTTTGTTTTATTGGGTCCCTAGCCCACTCACACTGAGAGTGAATCTTCCCTTCTCAGTCAACTGACTGTGAGGAAACATCCTCACAGATACATCTGGAAATAATGTTTTACTAGTTATCTAGGTATTCCTCAATCCAGTCAAGGCAGCATCTAAAATTAACCATCACAATTACACAAAAATGTTAAAACATCAACATGATCAAAATACAAATAAATTCAAAAGCAAACAAAAAAGTGGGAAAGATTTACCACTTGTGTATATGGACAAGGGGCTAGCTTCTTCAATACATACTTTCTCCAAATCAATAAGGAAAACTAACTCAATAAAAAAACTAGCAACCAAGAATAATAATAGAGAAAAGATATGAACAGACAGTAAAAGCAAATGACTTTTTTTTTTTTTTTTGAGACGGAGTTTCGCTC
>NW_016107464.1:2871649-2873663 GCF_001604975.1 Cebus imitator | reverse complement strand
AAAAAAGGGCTGGGAATGGTGGCTCATGCCTGTAATTCCAGCACTTTGGAAGGCCAAGGTGGGTGGATCACCTGAGGTTGGGAGTTCAAGACCAGCCTGCTCAACACGGAGCAACCCTGTCTCTACTAAAAAAATACAAAATTAGCTAGGCGTGGTAGCTCACGCCTGTAATCCTAAGTGAGGCAGGAGAATCGCTTGAACCCAGGGGGTGGAGGTTGCGGTGAGCCAAGATTGCGCCATTGTACTCCAGCCTGGGCGACAAGAGCTAAACTCTGCCTCAAAAAAAATAGAATTAGCCAGGCATGGTGGCGCATACCCATGGTCCAAGCTACTTGGGAGGGTGAGGCACAAGGTATTGCCTGAACCTGGGAGGCAGAGGTTGCAGTGAGCTGAGATCCTGTGACTGTGTGACTGCACTTCAACCTGGGCAATAAAGCAAGACTCTGCCTCAAAAAAAACAAAAACCTGTTTTATTTTAAAAAACAGAAATTTCTCATACAATTATTTCTTGTACAAATATACTTGTCCATGTACAAAATTATAAATGACAAGAATATTTATTATAGCATTACCTTTTCTACAGGAAAAAATAAAAATTTAAATGTCCACCAATAAGGGACTAGTTTAAACTATGGTGCATACAATCAAAGGAATTATAAGCAGCTGATGTGGAGAATGAGGGCATTCTATACTAATTAATAGTGGCATCTGATAGGCTGGGTGCGGTGGCTCACTCTCGTAATCCCAGCACTTTGAGAGGCCAAAGTTGGTGGATCACGAGGTAAGGAGTTAGAGACCAGCCTGTCCAACATGGTAAAAATCCATCTCTGCTTAAACTACAAAAATTATCTAGGCATGGTGGTGGACACCTGTAGTCTCAGCTACTCAGGAGGCTGAGGCAGGAGAATCGCTTGAACCTGGGAAGCAGAGGTTGTAGTGAGCGGAGGTTGTAGTGAGCCAAGACACCATTGCACTCCAGCCTGGGTGATAGAATGAGACTCTGTCTCAAAAAAAAAATAGTGGCATCTGGAGCTAGTGTGCCTGGGCTCAAATCCTAGCCTGAGTTTCCTCAAATATAATCTACCCCAAAGGGTTGTTATGAGGGTTCAATGAGTTACTAATAAGTTACTGCTTAGACCAGTGCCTGGCATATGCTAAGTATATGTAAGTATTAGGGATTATCATTAAATGGAGGAGGAGAAAAGCAAATAACAGAATAGCATGTATAGTATTCTACAATTTATGTGAAGAGAAAACAAACATGCATGTTTGTAAATGTATAAGATGAATACCTCTTGAAGGACGCACACATTAAACAACCTGGTAGCTGAGATTGACCCTGGCTAGGGCAACTGGTTGGCTAGAGAAAAGAAAGGAAGAGACTTCTTTTTCAGCAGTTTGTCTTCATACCTTTTGAATTCTATGCTAAGCTTGTTATTACCTTTTCATAACAGAATTATTATTATTATTATTTTTTTTTTTTTTGAGACAGAGTTTCGCTCTTGTTACCCAGGCTGGAGTGCAATGGTGCGATCTCGGCTCACCACAACCTCCGCCTCCTGGGTTCAAGCCATTCTCCTGCCTCAGCCTCCCGAGTAGCTGGGACTACAGGCGTGTACCACCATGCCCAGCTAATTTTTGTATTTTTGGTAGAGACGGGGTTTCACCATGTTGACCAGGATGGTCTCGATCTCTTGACCTCGTGATCCACCCCCCTCAGCCTCCCAAAGTGCTGGGATTACAGGCGTGAGCCACCGTGCCCGGCCTAACAGAATTATTTTTAAAAAGAAAGGCATATATGCACTTTTTAGTTTTTTCAACAGGCATGATTACTTCTTTGTTTTCCTTTCTTTTTTAAGACAGGGTCACCCAGGCTGGAGTGCAGTGGCAGGATCACAATTCACTACAATCTCGACCTCCTGCACTCAAGCTATCCTCCTACCTCAGCCTCCCACCTGTAGCTGGGACTACAGTCACCTGAACCAACACACCTAGCTAATTTTTTTTTTTTTTT
>NW_016107464.1:2868970-2870719 GCF_001604975.1 Cebus imitator | reverse complement strand
TTTTTGGAGACAGAGTTTCACTCTGTCACCCAGGCTATAGTGCAGTGGCACAATCTTGTCTCATTGCAACCTCCACCTCCAGGGTTCAAGCAATTCTCCTGCCTCAGCCTCCTGAGTACCTGGGATTGCAGGCATGCACCACTATGCCCAACAAATTTTTGCATTTTATTTGTTGTTGTTGTTGTTGTCATTGAGACAGAGTCTCCTCTATCACCCAGGCTAGAGTGCAGTGGCGTGATCTCGGCTTACTGCAACCTTCACCTCCTGGGTTCAAGTGATTCTCCTGCCTCAGCACCACCCCCCCCAGATAGCTGGGATTATAGGTTCATGCCACCACCCCTGGTTAAGTTTTGTGTTTGTAATAGAGATGGGGTTTCACTCCTGCCCTCAAGTGATCCGCTCACCTTGGCCTCCCAAAGTGCTGGGATTACAGGTGTGAGCCAACGTATCCAGCCCATGATGACTTTTAAATTAAAAAAAAAAAAAAAATTATAAGGAATTATCTTCCCAGCTGGGCATGGTGGCTCACCCCTGTAATCCCAGCACTTTGGGAGGCTGAGCAGGGCAGATCGCCTGAGCCCTGGAGTTCAAGGCCAGCCCCAGCAACATGGTGAAACTGCATCTTTACTAAAAATACAAAAATTAGCCAGACATGATGACATGAGCCTTTGGTCCCAGCTGCTTGAGAGGCTGAGGTGGGAAGATCACTTGAGCCTGGGAGATAGAGATTACATCACGCCGCTGTACTCCAACCCAGGTGACAGAGTGAGACCCTGTCTCAAAAAAAAAAAAAAAAAAAAAGAATTACCTTCTGGATGAAACAAACAAAACCCTGCACGTGGACACTGATTTCAAAGCTATATACTCCTCTCCAGATGGTCTGCACTCCTAGAACCTGGGGACCTAGTCAGGAAGTGTTACTGTGATTGGAATTAGTGAGAAACCGAAATGTAGGAATCTTGCCCATCCAAAGAGATAACATGTAAGAGTGTTGCTGATGAAATGAAGGAGCTTCCTTTCAGACAAGAGTTTGTCAGGACTGGCTTTATAAGACAGCTCACAAAGACACTGCTGATAAAGAAGCTGCTTAAACCCCACCCAAACCAAGATGGCCAGGAAAGCGACCTCTGGTCATTCTCACTGCTCTTCATATGTTAATTCTAAACATTAGCATGATAAAAGAAACTCCCACAGGTGCAATGACAATTTACCAACACCATGGCAACGTCAAGAAGTTACCCTATATGCTCTGAAAGAAAGAGGAACCCTAGGTTCCAGGAATTCCCTGTCACTTTCCTGGAAAACTCATGAAGAATAAACTTCTTGTTTAGCAAATGATCAATAAATAACCACAAAAACAGCCACCCATCAGCCCTCAGGGCTGCTCTGCCTATGGAGTAGCCTCCCTTTTTTTTAAATTTTTATTTATTTATTTATTTTAAAGTCGGAGTTTCGCTCTTGTTTCCCAAGCTGGAGTGCAATGGCGTGATCTTGGCTCACCGAAACTCTGCCTCCTGGGTTCAAGTGATTCTCCAGCCTGAGCCTCCCAAATAGCTGGGATTACAGGCACACACCACCATGCCCAGCTAATTTTTTGTATTTTGAGTAGAAAGGCGGGGTTTCACCATGTTAGCCAGGCTGGTCTTGAGCTCCTGACCTCAGATGATCTGCCTACCTCCACCTCCCAAAGTGCTAGGATTACAGGTGTGAGGCACTGTACCCATCCTATTTGTTTTTTATTTATTTGTT
>NW_016107464.1:2860776-2868610 GCF_001604975.1 Cebus imitator | reverse complement strand
TTTCACCATGTTGACCAGACTGTGAATTCCTTCTTGTGAAGCCAAGAGGCCATGGGGCCTCCCAGGCTGAACCCCAGTTCTGGAGTTTACCCTGTGACACCTTCAAAGCTTAACCAAGGCGGGGCAGGGTGGCTCATGCCTGTAATACCAGCACTTTGAGAGCCCAAAGCAAGTGGATCATATGAGGCCAGGAGTTTGAGTTGAGAGCAGCCTAGCAAACATGGTGAAACCTTGTCTCTACTAAAACTGCAAAAATTAGCCAGGCATCGGGGTAGGTGCCTGTAATCCCAGCTATTCAGAGGCTGAGGCATGAGAACAGCTTGAACCCGGGAGGCGGAGGTTGCAGTGAGTCAATGTCACGCCACTGCACTTCAGCCTGCGCAACAGAGTGAGAACCTGTCTCAAAAACAAACAAACAAACCTTAACCAAGAGAACAGAAAGCACGTAACTAAGAAGGCATAATTGTCAGAGCGTTTGAACTAGAGCAACTCCATCTTGATTAAAGCTGGGTTAAATAAAGCTGCAATCTACTGGGCTGCATTCCCAGAAGGTTAAGGCCTTGGAAGTCACAGGATGAGATAGATCAACGGAAGATACAGGTCTTAAAGACCTTGCTGATAAAACAAGTTGCAGTAAAGAAGCCGGCTAAAACCCACCAAAACCAGGATGGTGGTAAGAGTGACCTCTGGGTGTCCTGACTGGTACAATCCTACCAGCATCATGACACTTTGCTGGGCAACCAGCCTCCCTCAGGGCTGCTCTGTCTGTGGAGTAGGCATTCTTTCATTCCTTTACTTTCCCAATAAACTCACTTTCAGTTACTCTACTGACTCGCCCTGAATTATTTCTTGCGTGAGATTCAAGAATCCTCTCTTGGGGTCTGCATCAGGACCCCTTTCCAGTAACATAGTTATCAGAGAATACAGGAAACTATAAAGTGATAATCCAGGAAACTGCAAATTGCTGGTAACAAAAGTGGAGAAGGAAAGGGACCTGCATGGAGCCCAGAGGAAAAAAGAATCAACTTTAAGAAAGGGGCACTGTGGGCTCAGTCCCTTTGGGTAAAGGACTTGTCACCGGAGGAGAGATTGAGAATCAGGGTGCCACAGGGACAGTTCTCTAGGTCTGAGCACTTTCAGGGCCTGAGGGAAAGGATGGAACAGCATCCCTGCACCTTGCCCTGCTCTGCGCTGTCTACAGCAAGCAGCCTTCTGGAGGTTGACAGCAGCCAGCCCTGAAAGGTCTGTCATTCTCATGTGAATTAATTGACCAGCTCTAGGAGTTTCATGACTGCTGTGAGCATCCCAAAATCAGCATCTTCTGAATCTGTGAACCCTAAGATGTCCGTCCTAGGAGAGTGCATACTTCACCTCTGTGATCCTACAGCCTTACATACACCCTCCAGTCATCCACTTAGCAGCAAGGTGCATGGTGCATGGCCAGTTGGTTCAATATTGGTTCCCCAAACAAGTCTTTTTTTTTTTGAGATGGAGTCTTGCTCTGTCACCCCGGCTGGAGTGCAATGGCATGATTTTGGCTCACTGCAACCTCCACCTCCCGGATTCAAATGATTCTTTTGCCTCAGCCTCCCAAGTAGCTGGGATTACAGGCAGGCACCACCACATCTGGCCAATTTTTTTGTGTTTTTAGTAGAGATGGGGTTTCACCATATTGGCCAGGCGGGTCTCGAACTCCTGACCTTGTGATCCACCGTCCTTGGCCTCCCAAAGTGCTCGGATTACAGGTGTGAGCCACCGCGCTCAGCCTCCAAACAAGACTCTTATTTATTTATTTATTTATTTTTTTGAGACGGAGTTTCGCTCTTGTTACCCAGGCTGGAGTGCAATGGCGCGATCTCGGCTCACCGCAACCTCTGCCTCCTGGGTTCAGGCAATTCTCCTGCCTCAGCCTCCTGAGTAGCTGGGATTACAGGCACACGCCACCATGCCCAGCTAATGTTTTGTATTTTTAGTAGAGACGGGGTTTCACCATGTTGACCAGGATGGTCTCGATCTCTTGACCTCGTGATCCACCTGCCTCGGCCTCCCAAAGTGCTGGGATTACAGGCATGAGCCACCGCGCCCGGCCTATTTTTTATTTTTTAACAGTAGGAATTCCTTCTTTAAACTCTCACAAACAAGACTCTTAACCCCAGAGGCCAGAGACCGTGTCTGTGTGACTGACAGTTTGTTGCCAAAGCTCAATAAACTTTCTTTGTGAAATATGACTTGTATGGGTAAAAACCCAGCTTCAGCGGGCTGGTGGCGTTAAGAAGAAATAAACAAAAACAAAAACAAAACAAAACAAAAAACCAGCTTCAGTTCGAGCTGGAATTCCCCTTCTGCCCAAGGCTCAGAAACTTAATCTTTGCTTTCTGGAGTCTACCCCATAGTTCTCCCCGACAACATTAAACCTAAGCTCTGCAGGCTTTTCTAGTATAAAGATGTTGGAGGTGGACATCTGGCCTTTGGGCATCAGCCCAGGCCAGTGGTTCCTGCTGTTTCTCTCATACTGACAGTAGGACCCCTCAGGCCCAGAAGCTCTCTCTCTTCCCCTCTGTGCCACATTTATTTATTTATTTATTTATGTGGGTTTTTTTGTTTTTGTTTTGTTTTGTTTTCCTCAAGTCTCATGAGATCTGCGCCACATCTAAGAGCGTGGGAATCAGGCTGTTCTTCCTTGGGGTAAAGAAATCACCAAGCTTCAGCTTTGTTTCTGGTGACCCTGTCCAGAAAGCAAGGCTTGTCCCTCCATGTACTACGAAGGTCTCTATCTCTATCTCATTACTTCTCCTTGGTCTTTTCTCGGCTCACTGCAACCTCCACCTCCTGGGTTCAAGCAATTCTCATGCCTCAGCCTCCCTTGTAGCTGGGATCACAGGTGCACCACCATGTCCAGCTAATTTTTGTATTTTTAGTAGAGACAGGGTGTCGCCGAGTTGGTCAGGGTGATCTCAAACTCCTGGCCTCAGGTGATCCGCCAGTCTCAGCCTCCCAAAGTGCTGAGATTAACAGGTGTGAGCTTCCACCCCCGGCCTTACTTTTCTTTTGTTTTTCTTTTACTTTCTGCTTTTTTGAGATGGAGTTTTTGCTCTGTTGTCCAGGCTGGACTGTAACGGCGGGATCTCGGCTCCCTGCAACCTCTGCCTCCTGGGTTCAAGCAATTCTCCTGCCTCAGCAACCGCTTTCCCCCAGGCAGCTGGGATTACAGTCGCCCACCACCACACCTGGCTAAGTTTTGTTTTTTGACTCTTTTTGAGACAGAGCCTTCCTCTGTCATCCAGGCTGGAGTGCAAGGGCACAGTCTCAGCTCACTGCAACCTTTGCCTCCCTGGCTCAAGCAATTCTCCTGTCTCAGCCTCAACTCAGGAGTTCAAGACCAGCCTGGCCAACATGAAACCCCATCTCTAGCCAGGCATGGTTGTACTCACCTGTAATCCCAGCTATTCGGGAGGCTGAAGCAGAAGAATTGCTTGAACCCCGGAGGCAGAAGTTGCAGTGAGCTGAGATCATGCCACTGCACTCCACCCTGGGCAGCAGAGCAAGACTCTATCTCAAAAGATAAATAAAATAAGGGAAAAGTAAAAGGCAGCACCTTGAATAGAGTTGGTGATGGAGATAAGGAGGATGAATTGAGGAGACGGTGATAACCTACACAAATAAAGGAATGTGGTTACACGTCTCAAAAAATTGTATCCCAGCCGGGCGCGGTGGCTCAAGCCTGTAATCCCAGCACTTTGGGAGGCCGAGGCGGGTGGATCACGAGGTCAAGAGATCGAGACCATCCTGGCCAACATGGTGAAACCCCGTCTCTACTAAAAATACAAAACATTAGCTGGGCATGGTGGCGTGTGCCTGTAATCCCAGCTGCTCAGGAGGTTGAGGCAGGAGAATTGCCTGAACCCAAGAGGCGGAGGTTGCGGCGAGATCGCGCCATTGCACTCCAGCCTGGGTTACAAGAGTGAAACTCCATCTCAAAAAAAAAAAAAAAATTGTATCCCACCACACATAGTCAATGCATTTTTCTAGCTTTATTGAAGTATAATTGACAAATAAAATGTATACATATTTACAGTATTCAACATGATGTTTCATATATGTATACATTGTAAAATGATTACCACGATCAAGCTAATTAACATATCCATCACCTCACATAGTTATTTCTTGTGTGTATGGTGAAAACATTTAAGATTTACTCTCAGGCCGGGCGCGGTGGCTCAAGCTTGTAATCCCAGCACTTTGGGAGGCCGAGGCGGGTGGATCACGAGGTAAAGAGTTCGAGACCACCCTGGTCAACATGGTGAAACCCCGTCTCTACTAAAAATACAAAAAATCAGCTGGGCATGGTGGCACGTGCCTGTAATCCCAGCTACTCAGGAGGCTGAGGCAGGAGAATTGCCTGAACCCAGGAGGTAGAGGTTGCAGTGAGCCAAGATCGCGCTATTGCACTCCAGCCTGGGTAACATGAGTGAAACTCCATCTCAAAAAAAAAAAAAAATTTACTCTCCAGCCTGGGAAACATGGTGAAACCTGGTATCTACAAAAAATACAAAAATTAGCAGGGCATGCTGGTAGACTCCCGTAGTCCTAGCTACTTGGGAAGCTGAGGCGAGAGGATCACCAGAGCCAGGGAGGTGGAGGCTGTGGCAGTGACCCATGATCAAGCACCACTGCACTCCAGCCTGGGTGACAGAGGGAGACACTGCTCAAATAAATAAATAAATAAATAGATAAATCTACTCTCTCCAGAGCATTCTCATTCTCTCTCTCTCTCTTTCTATATATATATATATATATATATATATACACACACATATATATACACACACATATATACACACACACACACACACACACATATATATATATACACACATATATATATATATATTTTTTTTTTTTGAGGTGAAGTTTTGATCTTGTTGCCCAGGCTAGAGTACAGTGGCATGACCTCAGCCTCCCAGGTTCAAGTGATTCTCCTGCCTCAGCCTCCAAGTAGCTGGGATTACAGGCACCCACCACCCCACTCAGCTAATTTTTTGTATTTTTAGTAGTGACAGGGTTTCGTCATGTCAGCCAGGCTGGTCTCAAACTCCTGACCTAAGGTGATCTACCCACCTCGGCCTCCCAAGGTGCTCAGATTACAGGTGTGAGCCACTGCACCCAGCCAAGAGCTCAATATATATATATTTTTTTAATTTTTAATTTTTAATTAATTAATTAATTTTTAAAAGGGGGTTTCACCATGTTGGTCAGGCTGGTCTTGAACTCCTGACCTCAGGAGATCCACCTGCCTTGGCCTCCAAAGTGCTTGGATTACAGGCTGAGCCACCATACCCGGCAAGCTCAATATATTTTTAATGACATGTGACTGAATGAGTAACTACAGTCACCATGGAAAAAAGCAATCTTTCTTGTCTCCCTATTCCAACTCACCTGCAATGCTGTATGTGCCTGAGAGCCAAGACCACCAGAGGAGGGGTCACCTAGAGGGTCATCTTGTATGGTGCCAGAATCCACAGGTCACCCTCCTTGGATACAAACAAATCTTGAAACAATTTTAACTCTCAGTTCAGAAGTTGCTCCTGATAGCTGGGATTTCCAGAATATCTGAAGCTGGGTTGGAGGATGGAAGGCCCAATCTGTTCATTCTGAGGGAGTATTTCTAGGTTAAGGCGAGGCAGCAGGTCCAAGGTCAGGAAGGTTAAGGTCAGTGCATTGGAACCACATGGGCTGGCTGGCCAGGCACTTTGGGCCTGGCTGTGTGGCCTTGGTTGTGCACTTGGTCCCCTTGCCTCTGTGGCAGCTACCTTAGACCCCTCCTTGCCATGAGTTCTGCACAGCGAAGCTTCCTTGGGTCTGCCTCCCAACAGCAGGGCCAGTAGAGGATGCTGGGATGTATGTAGAACTGCAGTAAAGGACAAAAATGTGGGGTTAGGCCAAGAAATGGCTGTGGCCTCGATAGTAAGACTTGCTGACCAGCCCCTGAATCCTCAACCCCATGGCCACAGCACCTCAAGAGGGTTATGCAGAGCCCTTGGGGAATCTCACTGAGTTTACACACCTTCCACCCTCAAGGCAAGGTGGCCCACCCTCCTTTCAGAATGGAAGCCAGATTCCAAGGGTCTCCACTGGGCAAACACATACCAAGCACTTGCTGTGTGTGGAGACAGGAAAGTGATACCACTCACTCATTAATCTAACCAATAAATATTTACTGGGTGCCTACAGGTCCCTGCTCCCACAAAGCTTGCCTTCTAGTAGGTGAGATGGAGAACGATATGGTCAGGCTTTGTGCCCCCACAAAATCTCATCTTGAATTGTAATCTCCAGGTGTTGAGGGAGAGACCTGGTGGGAGGTGACTGGATCATGGGGCAGTTTCCCCCATGCTGTTCTCGCGATAGTGAGTGAATTCTCACTATATCTGATGGTTTTATAAATGGTAGTATTTCCTGCGCTCTTACATGCTCTCTCTCTCTGCTGCCATGTAAGACATGCCTGTTTCCCCTTCTGCCATGATTGTAAGGCATGTTTCCTGAGGCCTCCCTGCTAGGTGGAACTGTGAGTCAATTAAACCTTCTTTATTTATAAATTACCCAGTTTCAGTTTTCAGTAGAATTTTTTTTTTTTTTTTTTTTNCACCCTTTGCCTCCCAGGTTCAAGCAATTATCATGCCTCAGCCTCCTAAGTAGTTGGGAGTAGAGGCACCTGCCACCATGCCTAGCTAATTTTTGTATTTTTAGTAGAGACATTGTTTCACCATATTGGTCAGGCTGGTCTTAAACTCCCAATCTCAGGTGATCTGCTCACCTTGGCCTCCCAAACTGCTGGAATTACAAGCATGAGCCACTCTGCCCGCCCTGTGATTTGCATTTTTAAGTGACTGGTAGGCAGGGGTATGGAAAATAGACTGGACGAGGGAAGAGCTTAAGCAATAAGACCAGTCAGGAAAGCTTTTGCTTGCCTGGATTTAGGTGGCAGCAGTGGATGGGGAAAAGTTGTTGAGATCCTGGATGTATGTTTCAATTTTTAATTTTTAATTTTTTTTAGAGACAGCGTTCTTGCTCTGTCACCCAGGCTGGAGGGCAGCGGTATAATCATAGCTCACTGCAATCTGGAACTCCTGGGCTCAAGTAATTCTCCTGCTTTGGCATCCCAAAGTGCTGGGATTACAGGTGTAAGCCACCAAACCAGCCTAAATCCTGGACGTATTTTAAAGGAAGAATCCACAGGAGTTGCTGAGGGATTGGATTTTGGGAATTGAGAAGTGAGAACTCAAGGAAAGCTCCAAGGCTTTTGAGCTGAACAGCTGGGCAATGCCTTTGACTCCGATGGTAGTATGTAGGGTTAGGGAAGGAAGAAGGTCTATTAGTTTTGCCATGTCAAGTAGGCAGCTAGATATAAGATTCTGAAACTCTGGGGATAGGTTGGAACTAGAGACGTAGACTGGGGAGCTGTCAGTGCGGAGGTGGATGAGATGAACAGGAAGAGAGTAGTGATAGAGAAGTTTGTGACTTGAACACTGGGAAATGGCACCGTGATGAGGTCAGGAGTAGAAGGTACAAGGACAACCACTGGGAAACCTGGTAAAGGAAGTGCCACAAGAGGAGAGCATCGAAAGCTGCCAGCAGATTAAAAGTAAGGTAAGAACTGAGAATTAGACATTGTATGGAACAGATGGAGATGGTGACCTTTCAGTGAAGTGCTGGGGTGCTGGCTTCACTAAATCAGAACTAGGAGAAAGTGAAAGGTAAGAATGTGAAGAGGATGAGAATTCCAGCAGACACAGAAGACACCCTCAGCAGGAGTTATATTTTATTTTATATTTTA
>NW_016107464.1:2854889-2859771 GCF_001604975.1 Cebus imitator | reverse complement strand
CAAACAGAAAAAATAACAGTACCACTATAAGGGCATGTAGGGTGGAGACAGGAAGGACAAGTGACTCCAATATAGACCACAAAAAAAGATAGGTACGTAAATGGTTGAGAACAAGTCTTGACATCAAACTCCAGCATCACCACTGTTTTAAAAAACATGCACACCACAGTTTAATGTTTCCGGCTGTTGTGAGAATTAAATGAAATATGGATATAAGGTTCCTGAGCTTAATCAATTTTTTTTCTTTTGTTTTTTTTTTGAGAATTCCTAAGTCTCAAGAGCTTAATAAATTGTAACTATTCTTTCATGCTATAAAGACACGGCATTAGGCCAGGGCCATGGCTCACTCCTATAATCCTAGCACTTTGGGAGGCTGAGGCAGGCGGATTACGAGGTCAGGAGTTCAAGACCTGCCTGGCCAGCATGGTGAAACCCTGTCTCTACTAAAATTATAAAAATTAGCTGGGCATGGTGGTGCACGCCTGTAATCCCAGCTACTCAGGAGGCTGAGGAAGGAGAATAGCTTGACCCCAGGAGGTGGAGTTTGCAGTGAGCCAAGATTGCACCACTGCACTCCAGCCTAGGCAACAGAGCAAGACTCCATCTCAAAAAAAAAAAAAATTAGACTATTTTATTTTATTTTTTAGATGTAGGGTTTTGCTGTGTCACCCAGGCTGGAGTACAATGGCTGATCATAGTTCACTGCAGCCAAGCAATCCTCATGCCTCAGCCTTCCAAAGTGCTGGGATTACCGGCGTGAGCCAGCACCCAGCAGCATTATTTCATTTTATTTTATTTATGTATTTATTTTTAAGACAGAGTCTCACTCTGTCAAGGCTGGAATGCAGTGAGAATTAAATGAGATATGGATATAAGGTTCTTAGGCTTAATAAATTGTAACTATTATTATTATTATTATTTTTTTTAAAGATGGGGTTTCACCCTTATAGCCAGGCTGGTCTTGAACTCCTGACCTCAGGTGATCCACCCACCTCGGCCTCCCAAAGTGCTAGGATTACAGGCGCGAGCCACCATGCCCAGCCTGTAACTATTATTTCATGCTATAAAGATACAGCATTAGGCCAGGCATGGTGGCTCACACCTATAATCCCAGCACTTTGGGAGGCTGAGACGGGTGGATCACAAGGTCAGTAGTTCGAACCAGCCTGGCCAGCAGGGTGAAATCCCATCTCTACTAAAAGTACAAAAATTAGCCAGGGATGGTGGCATGAATCTGTAATCCCAGCTACTTGGGAGGTGTAATCTCAATTTACTGCAACTTCCACCTCTCGGGTTCAAGTGATTCTCCTGCTTCAGCCTCCAGAGTAGCTAGGACTACAGGCACGCACCACCATGCCTTGCTAATTTTTGTATTTGTAGTAGAGACGGGGTTTCACCATCTAGGCCAGGCTGGCCTCAAACTCCTGACCTCAAGTGATCTGCCCGCCTCAGCCTACCAAACTTCTGGGATTACAGGTGTGAGCCATAGCACCCGGCCTTATTTTAAAAGTAGCTTCCAGCCTGGACAACTTAGCAAGACCCCATCTCTATCAAAACAAAAAAAGTAAAAAAAGACAAGCCAGGCGTGGTGGTGTGTGCTAGTGGTCCCAATTACTCAAGAGGCTGAGATGGGAGGATGGCTTGAGCCCAGGAGGTTGACGCTGCAGTGAGCAATGATTGCACCACTGCGCTCCAGCCTGGGTGACTATCTCTAAAAAGAAAAATAATAAAATAAAAGTAGCTTTGAAATATAATGTTTGAGAATCATGATGATTTACTGTAGGTTCAGTGAAGAGGACAAGTCCTGCCTTCTGGGATCTCTTTTACTACTCCTTGAACCTGAGGCTATGGCACCCTGCCACCACCCGGTGGCAGCAGACCCCAGTCACGGGGTCCATTGTTAGGCGAGATGACTCCTTTACAAAGATGATGGACAGAAAGACAACCAGACTTGAGGCACCTTCCTGATGGAATGCACAGCACCGTCTTGGTTTAGGCTTGTTAAAAAACCTAAATCCAGTTAAGGCTCTAGATCCAACTACCAGTTTACAGGAAATAGAAGAGAGAAAGGAACATGCTCAACAACATCAGTCAGCAAAATCCACTCTGGAAAACCACAGGACAAATACCTAGTTTCTTACAAATAAATAAATAAATGTAAGGAAAAGAAAAAGCTGGAAGGAGAATCTTCAGATTAAAATGACTGAAGAGGCAAATTAACAAATCACAATAAAAAGCATTCATGGCCGAGTGCAGTGACTCATGCCTATAATTCCAGCACTTTGGGAGACCAAGGCCGGTGGATCACTTGAGGTCGGGAGTTCGAGACCAGCCTGACCAACATGGAGAAACCTGGCCTCTCCTAAAAATACAAAACTTAGCCAGGCGTGGTGAGGTGTGTCTGTAATCCCAGCTACTCGGGAGGCTGAGGCAGGAGAATTGCTTGAACCCAGGAGGTGGAGGTTGCAGTGAGCCAAGATCTCATCATTGCACCCTAGCCTGGGCAACAAGAGGGAAATTCCATCTCAAAAAAAAAAAAAAGTATTCATGGGACAATCAGGGAAATGTGAATGCTGACTGGATACTGGATGATACTAAGGAATCATTGTTAAACTTTTAGGGAGCTACTGACGCTATTGTGATTATATTTTTCAAAGGAAGTACTTTTAAGTTTTTTGTGTTTTTTTTTTGAGACAGAGTTTCACTCTTGTTGCCGGATCTTGGCTCTCTGCAACCTCCTTCTCCCAGGTTCAAGCAATTCTCCTGCCTCAGCCTCCCAAGTAGCTGCGATTACAGGCATGCACCATCACGCCCGGCTAAATACTTTGAAGTTTTTAAAGAGATGCATAATGAAATACAGGTAAATGATACAATGTCCATGATTTACTTCAAAATAATCTGGGACAGAGAATGGATGAGAGATGGAAACAAAACTGGCCAATAGTTAACAGTTGTTAAAGCTGAGCTATGGTATTTGAAAATTATATCTTTGCTACTCAAAATGTCAGCAGACAAGCAGCAGGGCAGGGCCTGGCGGGGCACAGTGGCTCACGCCTGTAATCCCAACACTTTCCGAGGCTGAGGCAAGAGGATCTCTTGAACCCAGGAGTTCAAGACCAGCCTGGGCAGCACAACGAAACCCTGTCTCTACAAAAATTACAAAAATAGGCCGAGCGCGTTGGCTCGCACTTGTAATCCCAGCACTTTGGGAGGCCAAAACTTTGGGAGTTTTGCTCTTGTCACCCAGGCTGGAGTGCAATGGAGTGATCTCGGCTCACTACAACCTCCACTTCCTGGGTTCAAGTGACTCTCCTGCCTCAGGCTCCCTAGTAGCTGGGATTACAGGCGCCTGCCACCATGCCTAGCTAATTTTTGTATTTTCAGTAGAGACAGAGTTTCACCATGTTGGCTAGGCTTGTCTCAAAATCCTGATCTTAAGTCATTCACCTGCCTAAGCCTCCCGAAGTGCTGGGATTACAGGTGTGAGCCACTGCGCCCAGACTGTTAGTATTAGTTTATTAGTTTTGAGACAGAGTCTCACTCTGTCACTCAGGCTGGAGCGCAGTGGTATAATTTTGGCTCACCGCAATCTCTCCCTCCTGGATTCTAGTGATTCTCATGCCTCAGCCTCCTGAGTAGCTGGTACTACAGGCACATGCCACCATATCCAGCTAATTTTTTATATTTTTAGTAGAGACGGGGTTTCTCCATGTTGCCCAAGCTAATCTCGAACTCCTCACCTCAGGTGATCCACCTGTCTCACCCTCCCAAAGTGCTGGGATTGCAGGCATGAGATACCGCGCCCGGCCTGAAGAATTTTTAAATTTCCATCTTGATTTCATTGTTGACCCGATGATCACCGGGAGCAGATTATTTAATTCCCATGTATTTGCATGGTTTTGAAGGTTCCTTTTGTTTTTTTTGTTGTTGTGTGTTTGTTTGAGACAGAGTTTCGCTCTTGTTGCCAAGGTGGGAGAGCAATGACGTGATCTCAGTTCACTGCAAACTCCAACTGATTCTCCTGCCTCAGCCTACAGAGTAGCTGGGATTAAAGGCGCCTGCCACCATGCCCAGCTACATTTTGTATTTTTAGTAGAGAGGGGGTTACACCATTTTGGCCAGGCTGGTCTCCAACTCCTGACCTCAGGTGATCCGCCTGCCTCAGACTTCCAAAGTGCTGGGATTACAGGTTGAGGGACCGTGCCTGGTCCTTGAAGTTTCCTTTTGGAGTTGATTTTCAGTTTCGTTCCACTGTGGTCTGAGAGAGTGCTTAATATAATTTCAGTTTTCTTTTTTTTTTTTTGAGACGGAGTTTTGCTCTTGTTGCCCAGACTGGAGTGCAACGGTGCGATCTTGGCTCACTGCTACCTCCGCCTCCTGAGTTCAAGCAATTCTCCTGCCTCAGCCTCCGGAATAGCTGGGATTATAGGCATGCACCACCACACTCAGCTAATTTTGTATTTTTAGTAGAGACGGGGTTTCTCCATGTTGGTCAGGCTGGTCTCAAATTCCTGACCTCAGGTGATCCACCCACCTCAGCCTCCTAAAGTGCCAGGATTACGGGCATGAGCCACTGCGCCTGGCCATAATTTTGACTTATAGGTCCTGTGAGATTTATGCTTTAAAGAGGTTCTGGTTTGATTTGTCTCCAGGATTTGTTTCAAAATTTAGAATTCCTTTTAGCAGTTCTTGTAGTGCTGGCTTGGTAGCGGTGAATTATCTTAGCATTTGTTTGTCTGTCCTTCATTTATGAAGCTTAGTTTCACTGGATACAAAATTCTTGGCTGATCATGGGTTTAAGGAGGTTGAACAAAGGGCAGATAACCTGATGACAATGTGCCTTGATGATTATCTTTTTTTTTTCTTTTTTTTTTTTTTTTTT
>NW_016107464.1:2853329-2854584 GCF_001604975.1 Cebus imitator | reverse complement strand
TAGATGTCAGTGTTTCTAGCAAGGCTGGGGAAATTTACCTTGATTATTTTCCCCAAATTTTTTTTCAAACTTTTAGATTTCTCTTTTTCCTCAGGAACACCAATTATTCTTAGGTTTGATCATTTAACACAATCCCAAACTTCTTGGAGGCTTTGTTCATTCTTTTTTTTTTTTTGTCTTTGTTGAATTGGGTTAATTCGAAAACCTTGTTTTCCAGCCCTGTTCTTTCTTCTGCTTGTTAGATTCTATCACTGAGACTTTCCAGAGCATTTTGCATTTCTATAGGTGAGTCCATTGTTTTCTGGGGTTTTGATTGTTTTTTATTTATGCTATCTTTTTCACTGAAGATTTCTCCCTTCATTTCTTGTATCATTTTTTTGATTTCTGAAATTGAGCTTCACCCTTTTCTTGTGCCTTCTTGTGTAGCTTAATAACTGACCTTCTGAATTCTTTTTCAGTAAATCAAAAATTAGCCGGGTGTGGTGGCACATGCCTGTAATCCCAGCTACTCGGGAGGCTGAGGCAGGACAATCGCTTGAACCCGAGAGGCAGAGGTTGCAGCGAGCCAAGATCATGCCACTGCACTCCAGCCTCTGCGACAGAGTGAGACTATCTCAAAAACAACACAAAAAACAAAAACAAATGCAATGCAAGTAGGTAACAGAGAAGATTCAAAACTCCTTTTAATCGACTTAGAACCAAATACCAATGATTAAATTGGCAGAGTAATGAAATGAAAATACCATTAGAGTTCATTAATGAGGAGTATTTTATGAAAAGCTATTTTTGCCACTTTATAATTTTAACACAATGCTAAAACATATTATTGAAATTTACTTATTAAAGCATTTAGTTTAAGTATTCCATGTATTTCAACTTTGATACATTTCCCATGGGTCTTCATCACAGTTTCTCTCTAGCAGTACCATCCCACAGAAATACAATACAAGCCATATAATAACTTTAAATTTTTTTTTTTTTTTTTTTTTTTTTTAGATGGAGTCTCACTCTGTCACCCAGGCTGGGGTGCAGTGGCGTGATCTCGGCTCACTGCAACCTCTGCCTCCTGGGTTCAAACTTTAAATTTTCTAGCCAGGTGCGGTGGCTCAAGCCTGTAATCCCAGCACTTTGGGAGGCTGAGGTGGGTGGATCACGAGGTCAAGAGATCGAGACCATCCTGGTCAACATGGCGAAACCCTGTCTCTACTAAAAATTCAAAAAATTAGCTGGGCATGGTGGCATGTGCCTGTAATCC
>NW_016107464.1:2847839-2849398 GCF_001604975.1 Cebus imitator | reverse complement strand
AGATAAACAAACAAACAAATTAGAGTATCAGGCAGAATAAAAAAAAAAAAAAAAAAAGAAAGAAAGAAATATTTACTGTCTGGACCTTTACAAAAAGTTTGCTGATCCCTGAGCTAGATTATCCTGTGGTTACCAGCAACCCCAATGTCTCCGTGGTTTACAAGTACAAAAGTTTGTGTCTCTCCTACAGGACATATCCGCCATGGGTAGGCTGAAGTCTATTCCTTTCACCTTCACTCTGGGAATCCAGGCTGACGTATCAACCTGTATCTGAAACATGGCTGATTTGGGGGCAGATAAAAAAAAGGGAATCACAAAAAAGCTCTTAGAGTTTCTGTCTAGAAGTAACACACACATCATTTCTACTCCTGTTTCACTGGCCAAAGTCATATGGTCAAGCCTTGAACTCCTAACATTGGTAGAACGTGGAAGTATAATTATTTCCTAGGCAGGGCAATGAATATTTGGGAATCGTAAGAGTCTATCATATTGTTCATTATCAAATATATGTATACAATAGTAGGTTATGCCATTCTAGTGAAAAAGAGCGGTTGTTCACTGCCTTTATTCCTTCCTAACCAAAAAATTGTCCCTGGGCTGGGCGTGGTGGCTCACGCCTATAATCCAAGCACTTTGGAGGCCAAGGTGGGCAGATCACCTGAGGTCGAGAGTTTAAGACCAGCCTGACCACATGGTGAAACCTCATCTTTAAAAAAAAAAAAAAAAAAAAAATTGTCCCTTGGCACCAGAGAAGGGGGAACTGGTAATATGCGCCCAGTTGGATTTCAGGATTGTCATGAATCAGAAACTACCGTGTGCTGTTGCCCGGCTCTGTAAATGACAATATCTAAGTCAACATATCTCTCTCTCACCACTGTTATCCCTATCTCACCACTATATGCTGAATGTGTGGAAGAAGGATAACTTGTCCTTATTTTAAAAAACAAAGCAGAACAGAACAAAACTCTACATCTAAACAGCTGCAACTGGCCGGGCGCGGTGGCTCAAGCCTGTAATCCCAGCACTTTGGGAGGCCGAGGCGGGTGGATCACGAGGCCAAGAGATCGAGACCATCCTGGTCAACACGGTAAAACCCCGTCTCTACTAAAAATACAAAAAATTAGCTGGGCATGGTGGCGCGTGCCTGTAATCCCAGCTACTCAGGAGGCTGAGGCAGGAGAATTGCCTGAACCCGGAGGCGGAGGTTGCGGTGAGCTGAGATCGCGCCATTGCACTCCAGCCTGGGTAACAAGAGCGAAACTCCGTCCCAAAAAAAAAAGAAAAGAGCTGCAACTAAGGAGCCTCTTCCACATCTAGACTTGATTTAGGTGATGAGATCATTGCCTTCACACCATTGCCTCAGTGGGAGGAGACTTTTGGGGGAGGGCGAGAGTGGTTTGTCCACATCAGCATTCAGAATAAGATTTTGCAATTGGTCAAAATGTTTAAGTTTCTTTTAATATATAGGATTTTTATTACAAATGGGAGGAATGGGAATTGTTGTGGCCAGAGGAGTGACAACAGTAGCTTGAGTCGAACCTTGACTTTTTTTTTTTTTT
>NW_016107464.1:2845438-2847144 GCF_001604975.1 Cebus imitator | reverse complement strand
GTTTCACCATGCTGACCAGGATGGTCTCGATCTCTTGACCTCGTGATCCACCCGCCTCGGCCTCCCAAAGTGCTGGGATTACAGGCTTGAGCCACCGCGCCCAGCCAGAAACATGACTTTTTTTTTTTGAGACACAGTGTCACTCTGTCACCCAGGCTGGAGTGCAGTGGTGTGGTCTCAGCTCACTGCAAGCTCTGCCTCCCAGGTTCAAGTGATTCTCCCGCCTCAGCCTCCCAACTAGCTAGGACTACAGGCACGTGCTACCATGCCTGGCTAATTTTTGTCTTTTTAGTAGAGGTGGGTTTCACCATGTTGGTCATGCTGCTCTTGAACGCTTGACTTCAGGTGATCCACCCGCCTCGGCCTCCCAAAGTGCTGGGAATACAGGTAGACCACCACGCCTGGCCAAAACATGACTTTCATGTTTCTCCACTCCCTGTACACAGGTGCCTTAACTATAATCGAGAGGTCAAGTCTACCTCCTACCCTTGAATCTGGGCTAGCCAGATTTACTTGGACCAAAAAGATTTACTTGGACCAAAAGACCTTAGCACAAGTGACACTGGACCAGTTCAGTCCTCACCTTTAATGGAACTGGCAGTTTCCACTTTGATGCACTTTTCTAAACCAGCCACCAGATAAGAAGGTAACTAACCCGGGATCGCCATGCTGTGCGGAATTCTAAGCTAGCCACAAGGAAAAAAAGAACATGTAGAGGACCACCAGGCACCTGCGGCACAGCCTAGCCTGCTGTCAGCTGAGTGCACCTGAAGGGACCCCAGCCATTGTCATGTGGAACAGAAGCATCACCCAGGCAAGCCTGAACTTCATTCCTGACCCACAGAATCATGAGAATAATGTATAACTGTTGTTTTAAACCACTGAATTTTGGGGTGCTTTGTTAGGCAGCAAGAACTAATTATCCTCTGAATGGCTCATAGCCATGCAAGAAAGCAAATATTACTTTATTTATTTGAGATGGAGTCTCCCTCTGTCACCCAGACTGGAGTGCAGTGGCACAATCTCAGCTCACTGCAACCTCCCTCTCCCTGTTTCAAGGTATTCTCCTGCTTCAGCCTCTCAAGTAGCTGGTACTACAGGCAAGCACCATCATACCATCACGCCCGGCTAATGTTTGTATTTTTAGTAGAGACAGTGTTTCACCATGTTGGTCAGGCTGGTCTCAAACTCCTGACCTCAAGTGATCCACTCAGCCTCTCAAAGTGCTGGGATTACAGGCACTGTGGATCTGCCTTTCCCAGCCCACTGACTCAAATGTTAATCTCCTTTGGCAACACTTTCACAGACACACCCAGGATCAATACTTTGTATTCTTCAATCTTGGTCAAGCTGACACTCAGTATTAACCATCACAGACTGCAAAGCAAGGACTGAGTCAACTTTGTAAGAAAACATTCTTAAGGGCCAGGTGCGGTGGCTCATGCTTGTAATCCCAGAACTTTGGAAGGCCAAGGCAGGCGGATCACCAGGTCAGGAGTTCAAGACCAGCCTGTCTAATATGGTGAAACCTTGTTTCTACTAAAAAATACAAAAATTAGCTGGGCATGATGGCACATGCCTGTAGTCTCAGCTACAATGGAGGCTGAGGCAGGAGAATCGTTTGAACCCAGGAGGTGAAGGTTGCAGTGAATTGAGTACACCATTGCACTCCAGCCTGGGGGACAGAGCAAGACTCCCTCTCAAAA
>NW_016107464.1:2843634-2844948 GCF_001604975.1 Cebus imitator | reverse complement strand
AAAAAAAACCACAGACCTCAGCAGGCCTTGAGGCCAAGACTGGACTCCATGACAACACCTCTATTGCAGCTGAGAAACTGGTCTACAAAAGGAATTCTGGAGAAAGAACTGCCAAGCCCATTTGTTCAACCTTATGAAATTCTTCTGACCACTCCCATGGTTGTACTTTGTATAGACCACCCACATGGATACACACATCTCATTGCAGGTCTGCCACAGCCACATCCAAACCACCACTCGCGAATCCTCAGCAACACACAGGTGCCAGTTAGGAACACAACAACCTGAAAGGGAACTCCTAAGTTTTCACTGGTCTGTGGTGACATTAGCCTGGAAAAAGAAGTAGCATTCATAACTAAGAGATGCCACAGTAAAGTATTCTTGGAGAACTGTGTGACGGAGGATGGCTAATCCCAGGACTAACCCCTGGGAAAATACTGAGCAAACCTGGACTGTAGGGTTCCTTGTGGCAGTGGCTTGGTGGTGCCCACCAGCAAGGTCTTCCTTGCCCCCACTCACCTTCTCCATCATGCAGTGATGATGAATAGCAATAATTCACAGCAAGGCATATTCACACCCTATGAACACATAGGTACCAATAGGTGGATTTGCCCACCCAAAGAGGGAGAATACGACAAAGAAAGCAGCCCCTCTGGAATAAATTAGTGCTGCATAGCATGCAGGCAAAATCTCAGCCATCAGAATGTTCTTTTTTATTTTTACTTTTATTTTTTGTAAAGATGGGGTTTCACCATGATGGCCAGGCTGGCCTTGAACTCCTGACCTCAGGTGATCCACCCACCGTGGCCTCCCAAAGTGCTAGGATTACAGGCGTGAGCCACCGCGCCCAGCCCAGAATGTTCTAAAAGTTTTACTCACTTGCCCAAACACTGTAATACCTTTATTTATTTATTTATTTATTTATTTATTTATTTATTTGAGACAGAGTCACGCTCTGTCGCCCAGGCTGGAGTGCAGTGCCGTGATTTTGGCTCACTGCAACCTCCACCTCCTGGGTTCAAGCGATTCTCCTGCCTTAGTCTCCTGAGTAGCTGGCATCACAGATGTGCACCACCACACCCAGCTAATTTTTGTATTTTTAGCAAAGACGGAGTTTCACCATGTTGGCCAGGTGCACCTCAAACTCCTGACCTTGAGTGATCAGCCAGCCTCGGCATCCCAAAGTACTGGTATTATAGACAGGAGCCACCGCGCCCAGCCCTATAATGCCTTTATAAAGATTTAATTACAGTATCTTATTGGATAAATAACTTCTCTTTCTTTTTCTTTTTCTTTCTTTTTTTTTTTTGGCAG
>NW_016107464.1:2839610-2841692 GCF_001604975.1 Cebus imitator | reverse complement strand
TAAATCTGTTTTAGTTCTTTGTAAATTCTGGATATCAGCCCTTTGTCAGATGGGTAAACTGCAAAAATTTTTTCCCATTCTGTTGGTTGCCGATTCACTCTAATGACTGTTTTTTTTTTGCCATGCAGAAGCTGTGGAGTTTGATTAGGTCCCATTTATCTATTTTGGCTTTTGTTGCCAATTTTGGTGTTTTGGTCATGAAGTCCTTGCCTACGTCTATGTCCTGAATGGTTTTGCCTAGATTTTCTTCTGGGGTTTTTATGGTGTTAGGTCTTATGTTTTTTATTTTATTTTATATTTTGTTTTTGAGACGGAGTCTCTCATTCCTTGTTATGGCTGGGATTAAAAAACAATAGTAATACAAATTAAAAAAAAAATAAAAGTGACAGAGTCTTACTCTGTTGCCCAGGCTGGAATGCAATGGCGCAATCTCGGCTCACCACAACCTCTACCTCCTGGGTTCAAGCGATTCTCCTGCCTCAGTCTCCCAAGTAGCTGGGATTACAGACATGCACCACCACACCCAGCTAATTTTCCATTTTTAGTAAAGACAGGGTTTTTCTGTGTTGGTCAGGCTGGTCTTGAACTCCTGATCTCAGGTGATCCGCCTGCCTCGGCCTCCCAAAGTGCAGGGATTACAGGCATGAGCCACTGCGCCCAGCCCATAAATTTCTTTTTCAAGAAATGAACCTTTATTTTACCTGTACCTTACATTGTTTTATTTCTGTAGGATGACAAAAAGCAGCCTTGGTCAGCGTGGGGTGTTTTCCTCTCTACAGCTTCTCTCCCCAAAGTCTCCCCACCTTGGCATCACTAAGATGTATTTCTCCCCAGGAGGTCTTCAGTCCCACTCCTTGTTTTGCTACAACATCTTCCTTTGATGCCAACCATGTAACTTCTTTGAGTCTAGTTTTCTTTCAGCTACTTCTGTGTCCCTCTGAGGCTCCTGGGGATCATTCAGCATGGCCAGCACTATGCATAGTCACAGGAAATTCAGGCTGCTGTGGAAGCTTCTGCCTGCCTAGCTTCTCAAGCTCCTCTGTGCACCAGCACCACTAGGAGGGCCTGTTGCAATACTGACTGTTGGACTCCACTCCCGATTCCCTGAGTCCAGAGCAAAGCTAGAGAATTTACATTTCAAACAAGCTTCCAGGTGATGGTGCTGCTACAAGTGTGGGGAAAAGATATCGGGAACCAAGAGCCTTGATTTATCACACAGCCATTTATTAACTGGAGCTCTAACCAGGGAGGGTGTCAAACCTCCACATTCAGATTACCCAAACAAATTAGAAGTTCTGTTATTTACTACTATTTGATCTGTATCCCCCAGGCCTTGGCTTAGTGGGAAAGTGGGTAGATGGGGCTCATTCTTAGTGAAAGACTCATAATATCCACACATTCCTCCATTCCCCAGTTATTCTCCTCCCCCATTCAGAGAATCTTTATCTAAACTACAGGGCAGCAAATCTTTTCCATAAAGATCCAAATAGAGTTGGGTGCGGTGGCTCATGCCTGTAATTTCAGCATGTGGGAAGCCAAGGTGGGAGGATCTTTTGAGCCCAGGAGTTGAGACCAGCTTGGAAAATGTAGTGAAACCCCCCAAAAATCCAAATAGTAGATATTTCAGGCTTTGTGGGCCATGCAGTTTCTGTTATAATTACTCAATTCTGGCAGGGCATGTTGGCTTATGGCTGTAATCCCAGCACTTTGGGAGGCCAAGGCGGGTGGATCATGAGGTCAGGAGTTGGAGACCAGCCTGGCCAAGATGGTGAAATCTTGTCTCCACTAAAAATTCAAAAAAATTAGCCAGGCATGGTGGCTCATGACTGTAATCTCAGCTACTTGGGAGGCTGAGGCAGGAGAATCTCTTGAACCCGCGAGGCGGAGGTTGTGGTGAGACAAGATCGCACCACTGTACTCCAGCTTGGGAGACAGAGTGAGACTCTGTCTCAAAAAAAAAAAATTACTCAGGGCCAGGCACGGTGACTCAAGCCTGTAATCCCAGCACTTTGGGAGGCCGAGGCGGGTGGGTCATGAGGTCAAGAGATCGAGACCATCCTGGTCAACATGGTGAAACCCCGT
>NW_016107464.1:2835041-2839475 GCF_001604975.1 Cebus imitator | reverse complement strand
AAAAAAAAAAAAAAAAAAATTACTCAGTTCTGCATTTGTATACAAAAATAACCATAAATAATAAGTAAATGAGCAAGCATGGCTCTCTTCAAATAAACATGTATCTATGGACCCTGAAATTTGATTTTCATGTAATTTTTATTATTCTCATTTTTACTTTCTTCATTAATTTAAGCGTATTAAAACCATTCTTAGCTCACAATCTTTACAAGAAACAGGCAACAGACTAGATCTGGCCCACAGGAAGGATGTGGCCTACTAATCATAGTTTGCTGACCCCCAGCCCTACATCATAATCTCTGCATAACCTTTTTCAAATTTGAAATCTGGCTTTTTGAGGGATAGAACTTGGCAACAAATTACCAATACATGAGATGTCTTCACATCAGCTTAAGACAAGAAATAAAGAGGGCTCTTTTTTGTTTGTTTGTTTTTGAAACAGAGTCTGGCTCTGTCACCCAGGCTGGAGTGCAGTGGTGTGATCTTGGCTCACTGCAACCTCTGCCTCCTGGTTCAAGTAAGTCTCCTGCCTCAGCCTTCCAAGTAGCTGGGACTACAGGCATGTGCCACCACGGCTGGCTAATTTTTTGTATTTTTAGTAGAGATGGAGTTTCACCGTGTTAGCCAGGATGGTCTAGATCTCCTGACCTCGTAATCCACCCACCTCGATCTTCCAAAGTGCTGGGATTACAGGTGTGGTGTGAGCCACCATGCCCAGGTTTATAAAGAGGATTTTTATATCTCAGTTTAACTGCTGGGTAAATGTGCCTAGAACTATGATAGCTAAATTCTCATTTATTTCAAACATGATTATTATAGATGAGATGAGGCCTTGAGCAAATTATAAAGAATAAATAGCCGGGTGCGGTGTCCCATGCCTGTAATCCCAGTACTTTGGGAGGCTGAGGCAGGCAGATCATGAGGTCAAGAGATAGAGACCATCCTGGCCAACATAGTGAAACCCCATCTCCACTAAAATAAAAAAAAATTAGCTGGGTGTGGTGGTGAGCGCCTGTAGTCGCAGCTACTCAGGAGGCTGAGGCAGGAGAATTGCTTGAACCCGGGAGGCAGAGGTTGCAGTGAGCCGAGATTGCACCACTGCACTCCAGCCTGGCACCTCGAGACAAAGTGAGACTCTGTCTCAAAAAAAAAAAAAATCAAGAATGGATTGTGATCATCAGGGTCCACATTCTATAGTTTGATACTTAATGTTGCTAAAGAGCTAAAAATCTTCAGCTCTCCCAGTTTAAGTGAAAAAAAAAAAACACCTAATATTTGGTTTTAATTGATGATTTCACAAAATAGCATAACATATGCTTAATAATGAGTGAATGTCCTTTCAGAACAGTGATTTTCAACCTTCACTGCATATTAGAGTCACCTGGAAATATATATATATATATTTTTGAGATAGAGTTTTGCTCTTGTTGCCCATGCTGGAGTGCAATGGCTCACTGCAATCTCCACCTCCCAGGTTCAAGCGATTCTCCTGCCTCAGCCTCCCAAGTAGCTGGGATTACAGGCATGTGCCACCACGCCCAAATAATTTTTGTATTTTTAGTACAGACGAGGTTTAACCAAGTTGCTCAGGCTAGTCTTGAACTCCTGACCTTAGGTGATCCACCTGCCTCGGCCTCCCAAAGTGCTGGGATTACAGACACGGGCCACTGTGCCCAGTCCTGGAAAGCTTTTAAAACTCCAAATGTCCAGACTGAACTTCCACCAATTAAATAAGAATCTGGGAACAAGAACTCTCCAGGTAATTCTAATTTGCATCTAAGGTTACAAACCACTACTGTAGTGTAATATTCAGGAGTTCCGCTCTTTGTCCAGGTGCACTGTGTTGTGCCGAATACCAAAAGACCCAATTTGCAACACTTGCATGATCCTGTGTAGCCTAACTCCTAAGTAGGTGCAGATCCTTCGAATTATAGACGCCTGGTCTTTCTTCTTGCCTTGAACCTGTATGCCAGGACATGTGAATTCCAGGTAGGCTTCTGGGTTCTGTATCTGTAACCTTGGCAACAAACTAGACTGCAAATACAAATCAACGTAAAAGACAGTAAAAGTCATAAACAGACACTTCACAAAAGAAGATATGTAAATAAGCACATGGAAACGTTCTGAATATTTTTAGTCATCAAGGAAATGCATATTAAAACCACAATAAGATACAATTTCATACCCACTGGCAGTACCAAAAGACTAACAATACCAAATATTGGCAAGAATAGAACAACTGGAACTCTCATACACTGTTGGTGAGAGCATAAAATAACACAACTACTTAAATAAACTCTTTAGCGGTTTCTTATAAAGTTAGATATTCACTTATGCAAGAACCCAGCAATTCCACTCCTAGGAAATAAAAACAAGTCGACCAGAAATGTTCAAGAATGTTCACAGTAGCTTTTTTGAGAATAGTTCAAAATTCAAAAACAACTCTAATGTACACCAATGGGAAGGGATAAACAAATTGTGTTGTATTCATACAATGAAACACTACTCAGCAATAAAAAAGAAGGAACTACTGATACATGTAACAACATAAAAAAAAAAAAAAAAAAAAAAGAGTTAATGCATGCAAAAACACAGATAAATCCCAAAGACATCATGCTGAGTGAAAGAAGCATGACACAGAATACATACTATGTGATTTCATGTACATGAAGTTCAGGGAGATGTCATCTGTGGTGATAGAAATCAGAGCAGTTGTTTTTTGGGGTGTGGGTAGGGGAGATATGCAAGGATTGACTACAAAGGGGCAGGGGAATGAAGGAATTTTTGGAGCGATAGAAATACATTAGTTTCTGGAAGACCATCATTTTGTACAATGTGGTTCACTTATAACTTTTTTTTTTTTTGAGACAAGGTTTCTCTTTGTCACCCAGGCTGGGGTGCAGTGGCCTGATCACAGCTCACTGTAGCCTGGACATCCATGGTTCAAGTGATCCTCCCACCTCAGCCTCCCAAGTACCTGGGACTATAGGCATGTGCCACCACACCTGGCTAATTTTTGTATTTTTTGTAGAGACGGGATCTCACTATGTTGCCCAGGCTGATCTTAAACTCCTGGGATCAAGCAATCCTCCCACCTTAGCCTCCTAAAGTGCTGGAATTATAGAGGTGTGAGCTCCTGAGCCTGACCTGGTTTCCTTACAATTTAGATGAGAGAAAAAAAAAAAAAGCTTCCCAGCAGGGGCCCTGTCTGTGTGGAATTTGCACATTCTCCCATGTTTGTGTGGGTTTTCTTTGGGCACTCTGGTTTCCTCCCACATCTCAAAGCCACTGGTATTGATTAATCAGCGTGGGTTAATCACATGTCTAAGTTGTCCTGGTCTGAGTGAGTGTGGGTATGTGTGCAGGTGTGTGTGAGTGTGCTTTACCACAGGATGGTGTCCAATCTAGGGCAGGTTCCTGTCCTGTGCTGTGAGCTGCCAAGATAGGCTCTGGCTACCCACAACCTTGAACTGGAATAAGTGGGTTAGAAAATTAATGAATTAATGCAAATTATTGTACAATAAAAAATTCACGAAGCGTATAAGATCATACGGATGCACAACAATAAATGATATGGTGTGAAAGTACTAAACGAAGCTGAGCGCAGTTGCTCACACTTGTAATCCCAGAACTTTGGGAGGCTGAGGCAGGTGAATCATGAGGTCAGGAGTTCGAGATCAGCCTTGCCAACATGGTGAAACCCCATCTCTACTAAAAATACAAAAAATTAGCTTGGTGTGGTGGCAGACACCTGTAATCCCAGCAATTTGGGAGGCCAGGAGTTTCAGAGCAGCCTGGCCAATCTGGCGAAACTGTCTCTACTAAAAATACAAAAATTAGCTGGGCATAGTGGTGCACACCTGTAGTCCTAGCTACTCAGAAGGCTGAGGCAGGAGAATTGCTTGAACTGGGAGGTTGAGGTTGCATAAGCTGAGATTGCACCACTGAACTGCAGCCTGGGTGACAAAGTGAGATCCCATGTCAAAAAGAAAAAAAAAAAAACAGCATGGGAAAGACTTGCCCCATGATTCGACTACCTCCCACTAGGTCCCTCCTACAACACATGGGAATTCAAGATGAGATCTGGGTGGGGACACAGACAAACCATATTATTCTATCCCTGGCCCCTCCCAAATCTCATGTCCTCACATTTCAAAACCAATCATGCCTTCCCAACAGTCTCCCAAAGTCTTAACTCATTTCAGCATTAACTCAAAAGTCCATGGTCCAAAGTCTCATCCAAAACAAGGCAAGTCCCTTCCACCTATGAGCCTGAAAATCAAAACAAGGTTAGTTACTTCCTAGATACAATGGGGGTACAGGCATTGGGTAAATACAGCCATTCCAAATGGAAGAAACTGGCCAAAACAAAGGGGCTACAGGTCCCATGCAAGTCTGAAATCCAGTGGGGCAGTCAAATCTTTTTTTTTTTTT
>NW_016107464.1:2824034-2834851 GCF_001604975.1 Cebus imitator | reverse complement strand
TAGAGACGGGGTTTCACCATGTTGACCAGGATGGTCTCGATCTCTTGACCTCGTGATCCACCCGCCTCGGCCTCCCAAAGTGCTGGGATTACAGGCTTGAGCCACCGCGCCCGGCCGGCAGTCAAATCTTAAAGCTCCAAAATGATCTCCTTTGACGCCATGTCTAACATCCAGGTCATGCTGATGCAAGAGGTGGGTTCCCATGGTCTCAGGCAGCTCTGCTCCTGTGGCTTTGCAGGGTACAGCCTCCTTCCTGGCTGTTTTCACCAACTGGCATTGGGTATCTGTGGCTTATCCAGGCACACAGTGCAAGCTGTTGATGGATCTACCATTCTGGGGTCTAGAGGACGGTGGCCCACTTCTCACAGCTCTACTAGGCCATGCTCCAATAGCAATTCTATGTGAGGCCTCTGACCCCACATTTCCCTTCAACACTGCCCTAGCAGAGGTTCTCCATGAGAGCCCTGCCTGCAACAAATTTCTGCCTGGATATTCAGGCATTTCCATACATCTTCTGAAATGGAGAAGGTTCCCAAACCTCAATTCTTGACTTCTGTGTGCCTGCAGGATTGACACCACGTGGAAGCTGCCAAGGCTTTGGGCTTCCACCCTCTGAAGCCATGGCCAAGCTCTATGTTGGCACCTTGCAGCTACAGCTGGAGCAGCTGGAATGCAGGGCACCAAGTTCCTAGGCTGCACACAGCATGGGGTCCCTGGGCTCAGCCCACGGAACCACTTTTTCCTCCTAGGCCTTCAGGCCTGTGATGGGAGGGGCTGCCCTGAAGACCTCTGATATGCCCTGGAGACATTTTCCCCATTGCCATGGGGAATCGACATTCCAATCCTTGTTACTTATGCAAATTTCTGCAGCTGGCGTAAATTTCTTCTCAGAAAATGGGATTTTCTTTACTACTGGATTATCAAGCTGCAAATTTTCTGAATTTTTTATGCTCTGCTTCCCTTATAAAACTGCATGCTTTTGGGCTGGGCATGGTGGCTCATACCTGTAATCTCAGCACTTTGGGAGGCTGAGGTTGATGGGCTACCTGAGATTAGGAGTTTGAGACCAGCCTAACCAATATCGTAAAACCCCAAATCTACTAAAAATACAAAAATTAGCTGGGTATGGTGGCATACCCCTGCAGCCCCAGATACTTGGGAGGCTGAGACAGGAGAATTGCTTGAACCCAGGAGGCAGACATTGCAGTGATCTGAGATCACATCACTGCACTCCAGCCTGGGCGGCAGAGTGAGACTTCATCTCAAAAAACAAAAAAAACTGAATGCTCTAACACCACCCAAATCAACTCTTGAATGCTTTGCTGCTTAGAAATTTCTTCTGCCAAATACCCTAAATCATTTCTCTCAAGTTCAAAGCTCCACAAATCTCTAGGACTGGGGCAAAATGCAGCCAGTCTCTTTGCTAAAACATAGCAAGAGTAACCTCTGCTCCAGTTCCCAACCAGTTCCTCATCTCCATCTGATACCACGTCAATCGGACATCACTGTTTATATTACTATCAGCATTTTTGTCAAAGCCATTCAGCAAGTCTCTAAGGAGTTCCAGACTTTCCCAAAATTTTCTGTTTTCTTCTCAGTCCTTCAAACTGTTCCAACCTCTGCCTGTTACCCAGTTCCAAAGTCACTTCCACATTTGGGTATCTTTTCAGAAACACCAAACTCTACTGGAACCAATGTACTTGTATTGGCCCATTTTCACACTGCTGAGAAAGACATACCAGAGACTGTGCAACTTACAAAAGAAAGAAGTTAATTGAAGTCACAGTTCCATGTGGCAGGGGAAGCCTCAGGTTCATGGTGGAAGGCAAGGAAGAGCAAGTCACATCTTACATGGATGGCAGCAGGTAAAGAAAGAGAGCTTGTACAGGGGAATTCCTCTTTTAAAAATCATCGGCTCTTGTGACACTTATTCACTATCACAAGGACAGCTCAGGAAAGATTTGCCCCCAGGGGCCAGGCATGGCTGCTCACTCCTATAATCCCAGCACTTTGGGAGGTCAAGAGATCAAGACCATCCTGGCCAACATAGTGAAACGCTGTCTCTACTAAAAATACGAAAATTAGCTCGGTGTGATGGTATGTGCCTGTAATCCCAGCTACTCAGGAGGCTGAGGCAGGAGAATCGCTTGAACCCAGGAGACAGAGGTTGCAGTGAGCCAATATCATGCCACTGCACTCCAGCCTGGCAACAAAGCAAGATTTCATCTCAAAAAAAAAAAAAAAAAAAAAAGCCTCACCTCCATGATTCAATTATCTCCCACGGGGTCCTTCCCACAACATGTGGGAATTTTTTTTTTTTTTTTGAGACGGAGTTTCGCTCTTGTTACCCAGGCTGGAGTGCAATGGCGCAATCTCGGCTCACCGCAACCTCCGCCTCCTGGATTCAGGCAATTCTCCTGCCTCAGCCTCCCGAGTAGCTGGGATTACAGGCACGTGCCACCATGCCCAGCTAATTTTTTGTATTTTTAGTAGAGACGGGGTTTCACCATGTTGACCAGGATGGTCTTGATCTCTTGACCTCGTGATCCACCCGCCTCGGCCTCCCAAAGTGCTGGGATTACAGGCTTGAGCCACTGCGCCTGGCGACATGTGGGAATTTAAGGTGAGATTTGGGTGGGCACACAGCCAAACTATATAATTACCCAAGTGAATACAACTGTAAAAACTCAGAGGACAGTATACTTGAGATATATGCATTTTATTTTATATGAATTATACTTCAATTTACTGGCTGGGCACAGTGGCTCACACTTGTAATCTCATTACTTTTAGAAGGTGAGGTGAGAGGACCACTTGAGGTCAGGAGTTCAAGACCAGCCTGGCCAATATGGTAAAACCCCATCTCTACTAAAAATACAAAAATTAGCCAGGCATGGTGACACAAGCCTGTAGTCCCAGATACTCTGGAGGCTGAGGCAGGAGAACTGCTTGAACCCAGGAAGTGGAGGTTGGAGTGGAGGTGAGATTGCGCCATTGTACTCCAGCCTGGGTGACAGAGTGAGACTCATCTCAAAAAAACACCAACCAAACAAATAAACAAAAAAAAATCCTTGAATTTAAAAATTATCAGAGAAAAAGGCTGTGGGCCCTACAACTCATCATTGATCATCATGATCCTTCACTCCAGAAGGTCTCTGTACTCTGGCTGAGATGAGAATGGGCACAAACACTGAGGAGAACTCTGACCACAGCTGGTACACCACAGCTTCTTCCCCACGAGGGCAAACACCTAGAGATGGCACAGGGAAGAAGAGTTTGGGGAATATCATGTAGTGCAGTTAGCAAGCAGCGCAATTTTGCTGGACCCTGGGGGATGTAAAGGGAAGCATCGGGAAATAGAAATGGCAAGAAGACCCTTGAATGCCAGGCTGAAGAGCCTAATCTGTTATCAGAGGCAATGAAGTCTGCTAGAGGTTTTGAGCAGAGAATACTTCTGAAATAAATGCCTTCTTGAGGGTTTTATTGATTCACCTTTGATTCCTTCTTAATGCCTTTTGGAATTCTGAGGAATTCACAAAGCCAGTTAGTAGAAGCCCCTCCTCCAGAATTCTGTCAAACTCATAACCTTTAGTCCTCTGATGATCTGCAGAAACATGAATAGTGGCTGTTCGCTTTGGTTTCAGACTTATTGTATCCTTTTCTAAGATCAGGGAGAGGCCTTCATGGAAGTTTTCCAGAGTATCTACCTTTCTGATTCCATTTTTCTCACCTCTCGTTCACTCCTATTTTCCATTCCACTATTATTATCATTTTTTGTATGTGAGATGGAGTTTCATTTTTGTTGCCCAGGCTGGAGTGCAGTGGTGCAATCTTGGCTCACTGTACCCTCTGCCCCCTGGGTTTAAGCGATTCTCCTGCCTCAGTCTCCCAAGTAGCTGGGATTACAGGCATCCACCACTAGAGCCAGCTAATTTCTTTTTTTTTTTTTAGTAGAGACAGGGTTTTACCATGTTGGCCAGGATGGTCTTGAACTCCTGACCTCAGGTGATCCACCCGCTTCGTCCTCCCAAAATGCTGGGATTATAGGCGTGAGCCACTGCACCTGGACTTCCGCTATTCTTCTTAAACCACTATCACACAGAACACCAATTCTATCAATTAGGACTCTGTGTTAGTGTATCTATTGCTACATTACAAATTACCCCAAAACTTAGTTGCATTAAAACAATGATAATCTGGGTACATGCTCTCAGGATCTCCTGGGGCTGTGTCATGAGCCAAAAAAAAAAAAAAAAAAAAATAGGCCAGGCGCAGCGGTTCATGCCTGTAATCCCATCACTTTGGGAGGCAGATCACCTGAGGTCAGGAGTTTGAGACCAGCCTGGCAAACATGGTGAGACCTCATCTCTACTAAAAATACCAGAAAATTAGGTAGGTATGGTGACGTGCACCTGTAATCCCAGCTATTGGGGAAGCTAAGGCAGAAGAATTGCTTGAACATATGAGGCAGAGGTTGCAGTGAGCCAAGATCCCACCACTGCACATACAGTCTAAGCAAAAAGAGTGAAACTCCATCTCAAAAAAAAAAAAAAAAGGGGGCTGCAATCTCAGCATTTAGGAGACTGAGGCGGGTGGATCACAAGATTAGGAGATCAAGACCATCCTGGCCAATGTAGTGAAACCCCGTCTCTACTAAAAATACAAAAACTTAGCCAGATGTCGTGGCATGTGTCTGTAGTCCCACCTACTCAGAAGGCTGAGGCAGGAGAATCTCTTGAACGGGGGAAGTAGAGGGTGCAGTGAGCCAAGATCGTGCCACTGCACTCCAGCCTGGGTGACAGATCGAGACTCTGTGGCAAAATAATAATAATAATCATCATAATATATTATCTTCCACACTTTCTGTGGGCCAGGATATTGGATCAAACACAGCCAGAATGGCACGTCTCTGTTCCAGGATAGCCCCAGTCTTGGAAGATTTGAATGCTGGGCACTAGAATCACCTCAAGGCTCATTGACTCACATCTGGTGATAGATTCTGGCTGTCCTGAGACCTTAGCTAAGATTGTTGGCTAGAACACCTATATGTGACCTCTCCAAGTGGCTTAGGTTTCCTTAAAATATGGAGGCCAGGTTACAAAGGTAAGTATTAAGAGAGAAAAAGAGAGTCTGTACCTTGAAAGTCAATAGCATCATGGTGCCATCCATACTCCTTGCTTAGGGCAGTCACAAGCCCCACCCAGGGGTGGGAAAACAAACTCCACCTGATAGTGGGAAGAGTACCAGCCATTGCAAGAACATGTGGAATGGGATAAATATATTGATGGAGCCATCTTTGGAAAATACAATCTGCTAAAGATTCTTTTCTTTCATGTTGCAGAAAACCCAAACCTAACTGGCTTTAAAAGGGGGGAATTTATTGGCTCACATATGTGAAAACTCCAGGGGTTGGGCTGACTCCAGATAAGGCTCAACTGAGTCTGGAGCTATGTCACCAGAACCCAGTTTCTCGTTTTCATCTCTGGGCTCAGTTTTTCCTGTGCTGGCTAGAGCCTCAGACAGATTCTCCCTATCAAGATGCTGCTGCAGCTCCATCCACATATCTTCTCTTAATCAATTACTGCAGGAAAAGAGAAGTCTGCTTCTCTGATAGTTCACAAAAATAACCTGGAAAGTGAGTTTCTTTGGCACTAATTGTCTTGACTTGGCTCTTATTCCAGTCCCTGAACAATTCACTGTCACCAAGGAAATGTTCTATGTGAATCAGCTTAGGCTTGAGTCAACATAGCCACCTATGGCCCTAGGGACAAAATCAGCATCATTATAAGTCACAAGTCTTCTGTAACAGACATTAATTCAAGTACAAGGACAGACTTTACATTAGGAGTTGACATCAGGGTTGTATTTTTCTCACATCACAAAAAGTCTGAAGTCAGGCCAGGTGAGGGTAGCTCACACCTGTAATCCCAGCACTTTGGGAGGCCGAGGTGGGTGGATCATTTAAGGTCAGGAGTTTGAGACCAACCTGGCCAACGTAGTAAAACCTTGTCTCTATTAAAATTACAAAAATTAGCCAGGAGTGGTGGCATGTGTCTGTAGTCCCAGCTACTCGAGAGGCTGAGGCAGGAGAATCGCTTGAACCCGGAAGGCAGAGGTTGCAGTGAGCCGAGATTATGCCACTGCACTCCAGTCTGGGCAACAGAGTTGGACTCTGTGTCAAAAAAAAAAAAGCAAAACACAGTCTAAAGTAATATAGTAACATGTTAACCCAGTGGCTCAAGAACTCCGGCTGGTAGAGCTGGGATTCTCTTGATTTTTCACTGTTTCTCACAAGATGGGTGCCCTAGTTCTAGTCAGGCATCTTTTGTTTTTATTGTATTTCTATTATTATTTTGAGAGGGTGTCTTGCTCTGTTACCCAGGCTGGAGTGCAGTGGCACAATCTTGGCTCACCATAACCTCTGCCTCCTGGATTTAAGCAATTATCCTGCCTCAGCTTCCCAAGTAGTTGGGGTTATAGGCGCCTGCTTCCACGCCTGGCTAATTTTTATATTTTTAGTAGAAACAGCGTTTCACCATGTTGGCCAGCCTGGTCTCAAACTCCTGACCTCAATTGATCCACCTGCCTCAGACTCCCAAAGTGCTGGGATTACAAGCATGAGCTACCTAGCCTGGCCTAGCTTTTGTATTTTTAGTAGAGACGGGTTTCACCAAGTTGGCCAGGCTGGTCTTGAACTCCTTACCTCAAGTGATTCACTCATCTTGGCCTCCCAAAGTGCTGGGATTACAGGCATGAGTCACTGCTCCTGGCCCAGTTCTAGTCATTTATATCTACCTGGTTATCATGTCTGTTTTGGGATACATACCACCTGGCCACTGCTTGCTATAAGGTAGTTGGGAAAGTGAGTACAGGTGAGGCAGATAAGGGAGAAGAGGGTTGGGAATGGGAATTGGGTTATCCAACCCATGGTTTGCCACATCAAACTCTGGACGTAGAAATGCATTAGCTGATACTTTGAGAGGCCAAGGCGGGCAGATCACTTGAGGTCAGGAGTTCAAGGCCAGCCTGGCCAACGTGGTGAAACTCTACAAAAAATGCAAAAAAAAGTTAGCTGGGCATGGTGGTACGTGCCTGTAGTCCCAGCTATTTGGGAGGCTGAGACAGGAGAATCACTTGAACCCGGGAGGCGGAGGTTGCAATGAGCAAGATTGCGCCACTGCACACCAGCCTGGATCACAGATGGGGACTCCATCTCAAAAAAAAAGGGATGTCTCTTCCCTAGGAAAACTGGAGTATACAACACAGCATAAGAGGTCTAAGGAGACTTTGGATGGCAAACGTGAGAAATGACCACTACTCTAGTGTCTTTCCCTTTAATTCTGCCAAAGTATTTTCTTTCTATGAAAAGCTCAGAATAAATCCTACTGACCTCTTACTGGTAATTGCCGAACTCTGTAGAAATTTAAGACATTTTCTTACTGGATCTCTCTTTTGCATTTGACACAGTTGATTACTCCCTCCCTTCTGCAGCTCCTCACTTATTCATTAAAACTCCATTTCCTGGTCTGGAGAAGTGACTCACCCCTGTAATCTTAGCAATTTGGGAGGTGGAGGCGAGTGGATCAATTGAGCTCAGAAGTTCAAGACCAGTGTGGGCAGCATGATAAAATCCTATCCCTACCAGAAATGCAAACATTAGGCTGGGCGTGGTGGCTCATGCCTGTAATCCAAGCACTTTGGAGGTCAAGGCAGGCAGATCACCTGAGGTTGGGAGTTCAAGACCAGCCTGACTAACATGGTGAAACCCCTTCTTTATATATTAAAAAAAAAGAAATGCAAACATTAGCTGGGTCTGGTGGCTTGTGCTTATAGTCCCAGCTACTTGGGGGGTTGAGGTGGGAGGATCCCTGCACCCCAGAGGCAGAGGCTGCAGTAAGCTGAGATCATGCCACTGCACTCCAGCCTGGGTGAGACTCTGTCTCACAAACAAAAGCAAAAAACCTCCATTTCCCATGGTCTGGTGTGGTGGCTCACACCCGTAATCCCACCACCAGCACTTTGGGAGGCTGAGGTGGGAGGATTGCTTGAGGCCAGGAGTTCAAGACCAGCGTGGGCAACATAGCAAGACCCTGTCTAAAACAAAAACAAACTAAAAAACTCTGTTCCCCTTGCTTCTGTGAAACTGGACTCCCTTGGTTGTACCTGCACCTCTCTGATCATGTTATTTATGCATTTGAGAGGCCCTTTTACCTGTCCTTGTCCCACACCTATGAACCGGACAGTGGCCAAATTCTCATTCCGTCTGCTCTCTTCTTTTTGTCATTTTTCCTGAACTGACTGCTCAGTTCAGGTATTTTCATTCTTAGTTCTACAATAAAGAAATTTAAGGTTGTTAATCTTCTTGTAAGTGGAGATTTGGCACATTCCCATAAGCTCTGTTATGTAGTGTTCTCCTTTTAGTAAATATCTGAATAGATTTTGCTTTCCTTGAATTTATTTTGTGATATGAATAATGCATAGTCGGCTTTCTTTTTGTTTGCACTTGCCTGTTGTCTTTTCCTAAAGGTTATGTTTAATGTGTCTGCTCATTCATATGTTGCATACACTTGACTTAAATACATACACTTGACTTGCATCTACAATGCACACCAACCCTCTTGATTTGCCATTAGTTTAAATGCCAGTGGTTGCACACCCAGGGATTTCTGAACTTGTGGCCCACTACTAAAAGCACTTTGAATGTCCTTGATAGTCTTCCTGTAAGAGATATTCCCTTACAGGGGATGTGTCTCCTGTAAGGGGAGGAACTATGGCAACTAAATCAGGCAGGTTTCTTTGGTTGCGAGCAACAGAAAGCAACCATGGTTAACTTAAGAAAAAATGAGCCCGGTACAGTGGCTCATGCCTGTAATCCCAGCACTTTGGGAGGCTGAGGTGGGCAGATCACCTGAGGTCCGGAGTTCAAGACCAGCCTGATCAACATGGAGAAACCCCATCCCTACTAAAAATATAAAAAATTAGCCAGGCGTGGTGGTGCATGCCCGTAATCCCAGCTACTCAGGAGGCTGAGGTAGGAGAATCACTTGAAGCTGGGAGGCAGAGGTTGTGGTGAGCCAAGATCACTCCGTTGCACTCCAGCCTGGGCAACAACAATGAAACTCCATCTCAAAAAAAAAAAAAAAAAAAAAAAATTACCTGAGCTTGGTGGCGTATGCCTGAGTAGTTGGAAAACTACTCAGGAGACTGAAGTGGGAGCATCACTTGAGCNAAAAAAAAAAAAAAAAAACAGAAAAAGGAAATAGGAAAAATGATGAGCTAGTTCACAGATGAAAGGGGGTGGCTGAAAAACTAAATCCCCTATTACTTACAGGGGAACATGCAAATTTATTAAACATAGTATGAAATGTCTTTCATTCCTTTCCCTTAGCCAGATACTGTTCCAAGCACGAGGAAACCAGTGGAGAACATGATAAAAACAACTCCTGTTTAGAAGACATACAGAGCTAGCATTGATCTGGACCCATGCCTATGGCCCACTAGCCTCTCTTCCTACCACATTTCAATGCACACCCTAAATATGACAGCCACATACTTCCCTGGTGCACCAGGCTCTTTAATGTTTCCATAACTTTGATTAGGAAATTTTCTCTGTACTCATTATTTTTCCCCACAAAGTCCTCTCTCACATCTTTGCTTGGTGACCTTCTGCTTAGTCTTCAAAAATCAACCAAAATGTCCCCACTATTAGGAGATCAACAGCCTCTGCCCCCAACTTTTTCTTTTCAGTTCAAAGCTATTTTAGTTGTAGTCAACGGTGTTGCCTGATTAAGATTAAAATGTCATTTTTATAATTAATAAAGTATAGATTGGAGAACATGGCTTATGTTTGAGGCCAAATGATCTTACTCATTTTTGGTGCTATGCTGAGTATGGTGGCTTACACCTGTAATCCTAGCATTTTGAGAGGCTGATGTGGAAAGATCTCTGGAGTCCAGGAGTTAAGACCAACCTGGGCAACATAGGCTACAAAAAAAAAAAAAAAAAAATTACCTGAGCTTGGTGGCGTATGCCTGAGTAGTTGGAAAACTACTCAGGAGACTGAAGTGGGAGCATCACTTGAGCATAGGAGTTAAGACCAGCCTGGGCAATATAGGGAGACCACACACCTACAAATAATTTCTTTTTTTAGTCCAGATTCTGTTGCCCAGGCTGGAGCGTAGTGCCACGACCTTGGCTCACAGCAACCTCGCCTCCCGGGTTCAAGTGATTCTCCTGCCTCAGCCTCCCGAGTACTTGGGATTACAAGTGCACACCATCAGGCCTGGCTAATTTTTGTATTTTTAGTAGAGATGAGGTTTCACCATGTTGGCCAGTGGTCTTGAACTCCTGACCTCAGGTAATACACCTGCCGCGGCCTCCCAAAGTGCTGGGATTACAGGCGTGAGCCACTGCACTTAGCCCTACAAATAATGTTTTAAAATTAGCTGAGAATTGTGGTGTGCACCTGTGGTCCAAGCTACTCAGGAGGCTGAGTCTGGGAGGTTGAGGCTCCAATAAGCCATGATTACACCACTGCACTCCAGCCTAGGCAAAGGGAATCAGACTCTCACTAAAAAAGAAAAAGATTTGGACACACAGAATTAAGAGGACTTAAAAAAAGTTTTAATTTTATTATAGCTAATAAATTATTATTTTAAAAACATTATTTCAAATTATTTTTATCTTATTTTATCTATTAGCTACAGAAAAATATTTTTTGTTGCCAGTGATATTATAGTGAGTATAATGTGATTGAATGTATTTTATTATTCTATGAATATTTTAAAATAATTTGTCATATAGAAATTTATAGACCT
>NW_016107464.1:2820450-2823159 GCF_001604975.1 Cebus imitator | reverse complement strand
GTTTCACCATGTTGACCAGGATGGTCTCGATCTCTTGACCTCGTGATCCACCCGCCTCGGCCTCCCAAAGTGCTGGGATTACAGGCTTGAGCCACTGCGCCCGGCCATATTAATCATTTTTCTAACAAACTATTTGGAAGATGTGGCATTCCAATAGTTTTATGATATGGATTAGGGCTGGGTGTGGCGGTTTATGCCGGTAATCCCAGCACTTTGGGGGAACAAGGCAGGCAGATCACTTGAGGCAAGCCAGTGGCTGTAATCCCAGCTACTTGGGAGGCTGAGGTGGGGGAATCGCTTGAACCTGGGAGGTGGAGCTTGTATCAAGCTGATTGCACCACTGTGCTCCAGCCTGGGTGACTGAGTGAGACTCCATCTCAAAAAAAAAAAAAAAAAAAAAAGCCAGACGTGGTGGTATGTGCCTGCAATGCCAGCTAATAGGGAGACTGAGGCAGGAGAATCACTTGAACCGGGGAGGCAGGTGTTGCAATGAACCAAGATCAGGCCACTGCACTGCAGCCTGGGTGACAGAGCAAGACTCCATCTAAAAAAAAATTTAAAAAAAAATTTAAAGAAGAAAAGATGGCTGGCTGCAGAGCTCTTGCCTGTAACCCCAGCACTTTGGGAGTCCAAGGCTGATAGATCACTTAAGGTCAGGAGACCAGCCTGGCCAACGTGGCAAAACCATCTCTGCTAAAAATACAAAAAAATTAGCCATGCATGGTGGTATATACCTGTAGTCCTAGCTACTCAGGAGGCTACAGCATGAGAATTACTTGAACCCAGAAGGTTGGGGTTGCAGTGAGCAAAGATCCTGCCACTGTACTTCGACCTGGGCGACAGAACAAGACCCTGTCCCAAAAACAAACAAACAAACTAAAAAAAAAAGAAGGAAAAGAAAGGATAAAAGATGAAATTAATGTCATTTAGTGAGAAAAGCTTAAGCCGCTTGGCTCTTGAGAGAAAAAAAAAAGGATACCCGAAATAAGGACAGGGTGACTGTATAGTTTTTTTGTTTGTTTGTTTTTTCTTTTTTGAGACAGAGCCTTTCTCTGTTGCCCAGACTGGAGTGCAGTGGCGTGATCTCAGCTCATTGTAACCTCCAGTTCCTGGGTTTAAGTGATTCTCCTGCCTCAGTCTCCTGAGTAGCTGGGATTACAGGTGTACACCACCGTGCCCAACTAATTTTTTTGTATTTTTAGTAGAGACAGGGTTTCACCATATTGGTCAGACTGGCCTTGAATTCCTGACCTCAAGTGATCCACCCACCTTTGCCTCACAAAGTGCTGGGATTACCGGTGTGAGCCACCGTGCTGGGTTGAGTTGCATAGTTTTTGTGGAATGTGATTTCTTTGTTACCCAGTTTGCACACATTTAAGTCTATCATTTTCTAACTCAACTGCCGTATTTTCCTAAAGGAAATTGGGTACTAGATGAGGATGAAAAGTGAAATTATAAGGAAAAGTGATCAAATGAAAAGAAAGGCTGAAGGCAGGTGAGGTGGCTCACACCTGTAATCCCAACACTTTGGGAGGCTGAGGTGGGTGGATCACTGTGTTCAGGAGTTTGAGACCAGCTTGAAACCCCGTCTCTACTAAAAATACAAAAATTAGCCAGGTGTGGTGGCAATCGCCTGTAGTCCCAGCTACATGGGAAGCCGAGGCAGGAGAATCACTTGAACCGGGAGGTGGAGGTTGCAGTGAGCTGAGATCGCGCCACAGCACTCCAGCCTGGGCAACACAGCGAGACTGCATCTCAGGGGAAAAAAAAAAAAAAAAAAAAGGTTGAACTCCAGCTAAGTAAGGCAATCAAATCTGCTTTGAGCTTCCCTACATGTTCCCACCTATAGCCATCTCTGGGACCGGTTCCTAACATGGGACCAGAAGAGAAATGTATTTGCTGCAATCCTTCCACCTACGTGGTGCACTCTCATTGGAGTTTTGCATTGTAAGGCCAGAGAGAGAGAGAGAGAGAGAGAGAGAGGGAGAGGCTAGGAATGGAGGAAGGGAATGGGAACAGGGGAAAGAGAGAGAGGCTTAGATTCTCAGGCTCAAATAATGTCAAAGCAAAGAGGGATATTAGACAGCAGTTTAGTTCAGGATTTTTGTTTGTTTGTTTTTGTTTTTGTTGTCGTTTTTTAGAGACAGGGTTTCACTATATTGATCAGGCTGCTCTTGAACTCCTGACTTCAGGTGATCCACAAACTTCGGCCTCCCAAAGTGCCAGGATTATAGGCGTGAGTCACAGCACTTGACCCCAGTTTTAAAAAATCTTTTATTTCTGTCTGGGTATGGTGGCTCACGCCCGTAATCCCAGCACTTTGGGAGGCCAAGGTGGGTGGATCACCTGAGGTCGGGAGTTGGAGACCAACCTGGCCAACATGGTGAAACCCCTTCTCTACTAAAAATACAAAAAAAACAGCTGGCCATGGTGGCAGGTGCCTGTAACGCCAGCTACCTGGGAGGCTGAGGAAGGAGAATCACTTGAACCTGGGAGGTGGAGGTTGCAGTGAACTGAGATCATGCCATTTCACTCTAGCCTGGGCAACAAGAGCAAAACTCCATCTCAAAAAAAAAAATTATTTCGTAGCCGGGCGCGGTGGCTCAAGCCTGTAATCGCAGCACTTTGGGAGGCCGAGGCGGGTGGATCACGAGGTCAAGAGATCGAGACCATCCTGGTCAACATGGTGAAACCCCGTCTCTACTAAAA
>NW_016107464.1:2818392-2820272 GCF_001604975.1 Cebus imitator | reverse complement strand
AGCGAAACTCTGTCTCGAAAAAAAAAAAAAAGGAAAAAAAAAATTATTTCTTTACATTACAAAATTAACATACACTTGTGGAAATGGACTGCTAAAAATAGAAAGTAGACATTCCTCCCTCTCCTGTCTTCATTTACAGATAGAAAAAAAAAGCTCCCAGAAGGAAGTGACTATGCAATGTCATCTAGTTAATTCCTGGAGGTAGACAATGGGATTGAACAGGGTTGTTTCCTACAGAAAGAGAAGAAGTTGTGATGTTGAGAAGTTTTATTCAATTATCCATATTTGTATCTAGGAAGAGACCAAAAGAAAAATAAAAACACTAGGGCTGTCTTCTTAAAAGAAATTAAATGTTTATTAAAGTACTGTGCTAAGAGCTTTATGTGCTTCTGGTGAGGGGTGGGGGGGTGTATGGGACAGGGTCTTGCTCAGTGGACCAGGCTGGGGGCCGGATCACTTGAGGTCAGGAGTTCCAGACCAGCCTGGCCAACGTAATGAAACCTCGTCTCTACTAAAAATATAAAAATTAGCCAGGCATGGTGGCATGTGCCTAATTCCAGCTACTCAGGAGGCTGAGGCAGGAGAATTGTTTGAACCCAGGAGGTGGAGGTTGCAGTGAGCTGAGATTGTGCCATTGCACTCCAGCCTTGGAGAGACCCCATCTCAAAAAAACAACAACAACAAAATTACTGACCAGTTGTGGTGGCTCATGCCTGTAATTCCATCCCTTTGGGAGGCCGAGGGGGTGGATCACTTGAGACGGAGAGTTCAAGACCAGCCTGGACAACATGAGAAAACTTAAAATACAAAAAATCAGCTGGGCATGGTGACGTCTGCCTGTGGTCCCAGCTACTTGGGAGGCTGAGGTGGGAGGGTCACTTGAGCCTCAAAGGCCAAGGTTGCAGTGAGCCAAGATTGTGCCACTGCACTCCAGCCTAGGTGATAGAGGAAGACCCTATCTCTACAAAAAGTTTTGTTTTATCTTAGTGCAGTTGTAGTGTTCGCCGCTGCTCTCCGAGCTTCGCAATGCCATCCAAGGACGACAAGAAGAAAAAAGACGCCGGAAAGTCAGCCAAGAAAGACAAAGACCCAGTGAACAAATCTGGGGGCAAGGCCAAAAAGAAGTGGTCCAAAGGCAAACTTCGGGACAAGCTCAATAACTTAGTCTTGTTTGACAAAGCTACCTATGACAAATTCTGTAAGGAAGTTTCCAACTATAAACTTATAACTCCAGCTGTGGTCTCCGAGAGACTGAAGATTTGAGGATCCCTTGCCAGGGCAGCCCTTCAGGAGCTCCTTAGCAAAGGACTTATCAAACTGGTTTCAAAGCACAGAGCTCAAGTGATTTACACCAGAAATACCAAGGGTGGAGAAGCTCCAGCTGCTGGTGAAGACGCATGAATAGGTCCAACCAACTGTACATTTGGAAAAATAAAACTTTATTAAATTAAAAAAAAAAAAAAGTTTTGTTTTGTTTGTTTTGAGTTGGGGTTTCTCTATGATGCACAGGCTGGTCTTGAATTTTTGGGCTCAAGCAATCCTACCGCCTTGGTCCCCCAAAGTGCTGAGGTTATAAGGCATGAGCCACCACACCCAGCCTGCTTTAATATTTAAGCCTTACCAAACCCCCAGGAGGGAGGTATAGTTATTGGCATATTTGAGCTGATTGATTTGCTCAAATTCGCACTGCTAGAAAAGTTGAATAATTAGAACTCAGGTCTTTCTGACTCAATCTCACAGGGTAGTTGTGTGTAAATTTAAAACAAGTGACCCTACTTCTGGGCACGTGGAGCCCTGCACCAGAGTTTATGAACATAATAAACATGGGCAGTACATTCCACTCCAAGCCCATGCCTGTTTTTTTTTTTTTTTTTTTTTTT
>NW_016107464.1:2814138-2817661 GCF_001604975.1 Cebus imitator | reverse complement strand
CGGAGGTTGCGGTGAGCCAAAACCGCGCCATTGCACTCCAGCCTGGGAAACCAGTGAAATTCCATCTCAAAAAAAAAAAAAAAAAAAAAAAAAAAAACACTTCCCAAGACAGTTCTTCAACTATTGGAAAACAGTAAGTATATCTCCCCAAATATACAAGAAGCTAAATATTGTCTTGACCTCCATTCATCCCTCAAATATCATTGCTTCAAGTTTCTAGAAACAGGCTAATTCATTCGATAGATGTTTATCAAGCATTTCATAGGGACCAGGTCCTGAGAGAAGGACTGGGAATACCTGAGATAAATAAGACAGTCCCAGCAGGACTTATAAATAAGACAGGGTTTATTAACTAATGGGAATGACAAACAGAGATGCTCTTAAGCCATGGCACCGGCCCTAGTAGAAGGTGTGTAAATATAGCAGGGGTCTAAGGAGGAGACAGTCAGCTCCACCCAGGAGCTCAGGAGGGCTTCATAGCGGAGGTAGGACTTCTGTCCTGCTAGGTCCATGCACAGATCCCTTTATCTTCCTTTTCATTCAAGGACTTTACCTCCTTCTGCCTTCTTTTCTTGGCATTTCTCTAACACATCCTGTTGGAGTGTTATGTTTCAGGAAAAATTTTAAAAATATATTCATCTGCCACCTTAGAAATGTTTTCATAAGAAGAAAATCTAGCAGCTTGTGACAAGAATGACTATTTCAGCACATAAAGTCTGAAATAATTTTACCAGCTCCCGTTCTTCTTATAGTCCTTCCAACCTGGCTTCCACTCTTTTGTCATTTTTTTTTCTTCCTCTTTCTTTCAGTCTTTTTCTCACTCCCTTTTGAGGCATTTTGACATTCTCATAGTTGCTCCTCACAACGTAGCTTTTTCACAAACTCAGAGTGGTTTAGTGGCTTGGCAGAGGGCACAAGCTGGGATGTGGCAGAAGGAGGATTTGAACCCAATTCTGCTAACATATTCGCTCACAGTCAGTTATAGGAGAAGAGGTCGCAGGGTTTCTACTTCACCCTTTGTTAATCCAAGAAGGCATACTTGAAAATACAATTATTTCTATCACATGCCAAAACTCAGCCCAAACTCTCCCATCTAGCTGCCTTCTATTCTTTCTGAATAAAATACCTTCTCTTAACTGTGCCTAACCCGTTTCTGCTAAATGTGCACATATCCAACTATTCAATCATCACCTTTACATTAAAAAGTTGCCTTCTCATAATGTTCTGAGCAGGTACATTTGTCAAAGTCCTGTATATTTTCTTATTTTTTAAATTTTAATGTTATTTTTTTTAGAGACAGGGTCTCATTTGTTGCCCAGGCTGGACAGCAGTGGCTATTCACAGGTGTAATCATAACACACCATAGCCTCGAACTCCTGGACTCAAGTGATGCTCCCGCCTCAGCCTCTTGAGTAACTGGGACTACAGGCATGCCACTGTGCCCAGCTTCAAAGTCCTTTATAAATCTTGGAGAGAGGCAGAGTGATATAGTAAACATGATGTTTTCTTTTTCTTTCTTTTTTTTTTTTTTGAGACAGAGTCTCGCAGTGTCGCCCAGGCTGCAGGGCAGAGGTGTGATCTTGGCTGACTGCAATCTCTCTGCCTCCTGTGTTCAAGCAATTCTCCTGCCTCAGCCTACTGAGTAGCTGGGACCACATGCATGCGCTACCATGCCCAGATAATTTTTTTTTTAATTTTTAATAGAGAAGGGGTTTTACCATGTTAGCCAGGATGGTCTCGATCTCCTGAATTTGTGATCCACCCGTCTCAGCCTCCCAAAGTGCTGGGATTACAGGCATGAGCCACGGTGCCCAGCTGACATGATGTTTTCTAAATTTCAGTAATTTGCATACCACCTTCATAATTTTTTTACTCCATTATTATACTGGCTACCCCCTCCCCCCCCTTTTTTTCAGACAAGGTCTTATTCTGTCACTCAGGCTGGAGTGCAGTGGCATGATCACAGATCACTGCAGACTCTACCATCCAAGTTCAGGTGATCCTCCCGCTTCAGGCTCCTGAGTAGCTGGGACAACAGTCATGTGTTACCCCGCCTGGCACATTTTTTTTTCAAGATAGCGTTTTGCCATGTTGCCCTGGCTGGCCCCAAACTCCTGGGCTCAAGCAATCCACCTGCCTTGGCCTCCCAAAGTGCTAGGATTACAGGTGTGAGCTACTGCAGGTGGCCCCTACTTTTAAAAAATGTTTTTATTTTAATTCATTCACTTTTTTTTTTTTTTTTAAGATAGAATCTTGCTCTGTCACCAGGCTGGAGTGCAGGTGCACAATCTCAGCTTACTGCAACCTCTGCCTCCTGGGTTCGAGCGAGCACATCTGGCTAACTTTTGTATTTTTAGTACAGATGGGTTTTCACCATATTGGCCAGGCTGGTCTTGAACTCCTGATCTCAAGTGATCTGTCCGCCTCATCCTCCCAAAGTTCTGGGATTAAGGTGTGAGCCACCATGCCCAGCCCATTCACTTTTTTAACTTAAAATATAAAGAAAACTTTTGACCACTATATAATATCCTTATCTATAAAATCAGAGCTTGACATGCTTTTTATATATTTCCTAAACTAAAATAAGTACATATTGCACTAATACTCATTAAATTTATACAAATTAAAAATAAAAATGCACAACTATTTGTATATGTAAAAGTGTGTTGTGCGCTACTTAAAATAATCTCAGGATTATTGCATTGCCACTGATTTGCTGTGTGACCACAGGCAGACCCTTCCAACTCTGGTTTCCAGCTTCCAGATCTGGAAATTGAGGTCATTGGTTTGGAAGATCTCTAAGTCCCCTTCCAGTTGTTATAATTCTTCTGAGTAGCTCCACTCATTTTCAATATTGCTTTGAGGTTTTTCCTAGCTTTAAATCCCAGAGGGAAGCCCTGTTACTATTGCAGTTCGGTCAGATACAGTAAGTATTTACAGACAGAGGGGAAGAATTGTCTTTGTGCCTGTGCTCAGGGAAAGAAGATCAGGCAAGTCTTCCAAGATGGGATTCATGGTGCGCCAGAGGGCAGCTCAGGCAAAACTGTGGGCTTGATGTTATTGCAGGTCAGATGTTGTCACTGTGGTTATAGATATTGCCATTTCTTATCTTTTTTTCCTCTTGACTATAAAGTAAATGCTTTGAAGACGGGGCTAAAATCCTCACGGTGTATTAATGCAATATGTATATTTTTGTTTGTTTGTTTTGTTTTTTGAGATGGAGTCTCAGCCTGGGTGACAGAGTGAGACTGCATCTCAAAAAACAAAACAAACAAAAAAACCAAGTTCAAAATCAATGTTTGAAAATGGGAACAGAAGGAAAAGAAGAGGGAGAAGAAAGAAAAGGGAGGAAAAGGAGAGATAAGGAGCGGAGCTAAAGGGCTTACCCTTTTATTCCTTAGAATAAACTAAATTGGCCGGGCACGGTGGCTCAAGCCTGTAATCCCAGCACTTTGGGAGGTCGAGGCGGGTGGATCACGAGGTCAAGAGATCGAGACCATCCTGGTCAACATGGTGAAACCCC
>NW_016107464.1:2806595-2813926 GCF_001604975.1 Cebus imitator | reverse complement strand
AGGAGTAATACCTAGATATAAAAAGATTATGTCACTATTTCTGCTCTCTATCTTATTTTTCAAGAATGCATTATTTCATATGGTAGAAACTGCATGTAGAATCTTTTCCTAGCCTTTTCACAACAGTTAAGACCATTTTGAGGGCGGATGTGGTGGCTCACGTCAGTAATCTCAACACTTTGGGAGGCCGAGGAAGGTGGATCATTTGAGATCAGGAGGCAGAGACCAGCCTGGCCAACATGGTGAAACTCCTTTTCTAATAAAAATACAAATATTAGCTGGGTGCGGTGGTGGGCACCTGTAGTCCCAGCCACTCAGGAGGCTGGGGCAGGAGAATCTCTTGAACCTGGGAACCAGAGGTTGTAGTGAGTTGAGATCTCACCACTGCATTACAGCCTGGGCAACAGAGTGAGACTCTGAAAAAAAAAAAATACTATTTTGAGAGTTCTGTCAAGTATCTTCGATTTATTATTAATAAATATACCCTATTTAAATGATTCAAATGCAATATTAATTATTATACATTTCCATTAATCATTTATTTATTGAAAAAACACTTTTGAGCCCCTACTGTGTCAGGAACCATGAGAGGTATTGTTGAGAATATATAACGATGAATAAGATATGGTTCATAAGTTCAAAGTCGGCCAGGTGTGGTGGCTCACGCCTATAAATCCCAGCACTTTGGGAGGCCGAAGCAGGTAGATCACTTGAGGTCAGGAGTTCAAGACCAGCCTGGCTAACATGGTGAAACTACTCTCTACTAAAAATACAAAAATTAGCTTGGTGTGGCTGCGTGTGCTTGCAATCCCAGCTACTGGGGTGGCTGAGGCAGGAGAATCGCTTGAACCCTGTAGGCAGAGGTTGCAGCAACCAGAGATCGCACCACTGCACTCCAGCCTGGGCGACTGAGTGAGACTCCATCTCAAAAAACAAAACAGACAAACAAAAAACCAAGTTTAAAGTTTTCATAGGCTATTTTGGGAGACAGGTAAATTAGAATAGACCCTTGACATTTGTGAATTATTGTTCGTTGTTTCAGCTACTCACAAACAGCCTCCAAGATCCAAGACATGCATTTAATTGTAATGATAATAATTATACTAATATTGTGGGCTGTTGAGAGGATTAACTGAGATTATGCATTTTTAAACGCCTAGTATGAATTTGAATCAAGAGCAACCTAAGAATTTCATGCAGGAGGGAATCACTTGGCTAGCCAAGCCAAACATAGGGTGAGCAACTGGGATGGGTTGCAGGGAGGAGGGAAGAATATCCCGTTCTCCAAATCTGGAGGAGGAAAAATATTTCCTGCAACCAATAAAAATAGGGTAGATTATTTTAAAAACCTGAAAAAAATCAAAAAGGAAGAGCATGAGCATGCTGGTGTAATTCCAGTGAAGATCACTCATCCTGCCATCTCTACATGGGTTAATTATTCTTCCCTGTCTGCACAAATACGTTGTTCATATTGATACTTGCACAGCTTTGAATCACTTAGAACACAAATTTATGACTTTAGCTGTCTATCTTTGTTAACTCCAACGACATTATTTGAAAATGCCAGAAGAAAAGTTTTTTCTTTTTTTTTTTTGAGATTAAAAAAAAAAAAACCTTGGGTTTTACTCTGTCACCCAGGCTGGAGTGCAGTGGTACGATCTAGGCCCACTCCGACTTTCACCTCCTGGATTCAAGCAATTCTGGTGCCTCCAAGAATTTCCACATCGAATTTCCTTGTTTCCCTCTGCACTCATCTTGAGCAAATCTGCCTTTTTCTCACATGGGAAACCTTCAGATACAGGGAGACACTTCTCCTGTCCTGTTGCTTTCCCTCAGATCTTGCTTCTCCAGGACAGTGGCCTCCATCCTTTCAGCCAGTTGTCATGAAGCATGACTCCTGGATTTTCTCTTTCAATTTGTTCTTATGGCAGAAGTTTCATCCCAGCTTGAAGCTATGAATAAATTAATCGACTTTAACAAAGGCAGGACCTAATTTCAGGTGCTGTCTGGGCTCCAAACTGACTGAAATAAGGCCTTGTACATTACTTAATTCTCCTGCAATTAAAAGTCTTACAAAATAGATGGGGGAAGAAAGAGACACATGGAAAGCAAAATACCATCCCCAAAACTGTCACTTGATATCCACAAAGTGTTACCTCCCCTGGGTTTTTATATTCATAGCTCCTTGCATAGTGGAGTTTTACTTTTGGGTTGCAGCCTCTGGCTGCTTCCTGCTTCCCTTGGGAGTTGAACATCCAGGTCCCAATTCCCCTGTTTCTCCTGTTCTCTTGGGTCCCTCTGATAGAACTACTATTCAGTATTTTTCCACGGGGCTCACACTTTCTACCTTGCAGGGTCAGTGGGAGCTTTTACAGAAGATTCAGCCTTCAGCTCAGGCATCAGATCTCTTGTTAAGCCCCCCCAACCACCTTTGGATTCAGCCTATCTTTCTGCTTCTAGATTCCCTGCCTTCACATTATTCATGAATATATACACCCACCCATGTAACCACCACACAGATCACGATACAGAATATTTATAGCTCCCCAGAAGGCTCCCTTCTGCCTCCAGTCAATACCTGCCCCTCAATAATAGCCACTATTCTGGTTAGTTTTGACTGCGTCTGAACTTCTGATAAGTGGAATTAAACAGTTTGTACTCTTTTGTGTCTAGCTCCTTTCTTTTACCATCATGCCCAAGAGATTCATCCATGTTGTGTGTAGCAGTGCTTTCTTCTTTTTTATGGCCGTGTGCATTGTGGCAAGCAATTCAGTATCATTTCAATGTGAGTGCAAGGTGTGGCCAAGATTGAGAACCATGGCTAGAATCAGACAAAACAGGATTGGAATTCTATCTTCAAAAAAAAAGGGCCGGGCACGGTGGCTCACGCCTGTAAACCTAGCACTTTGGGAGGCTGAGGTGGGTGGATCACCTGAGGTCAGGAGTTCAAGACCAGCCTGGTCATCATGGTGAAACCCTATCTTTAAAAAAACAAAAACAAAAAACACTAGATCTGGCTGTGCCCCTGAAACATCCACTATTAGGTGGTTTTCGAGCTCAACTAGACATTTATCCTCAATATCATAGGCTTCACTTGGCATCAGATTAACTCAGAAGGATTCATGACATGTCACACTGTGCCAACAGGATAGCATCTGGCACTTCTCTTCAGCAGGGTTTTAGTAGTAATCCAGTGATTAGTCTTGTTTGGCTCCTCCAGGTGACAGCTCAGGTGCAAGGAGACAGGATCTGATCCACGGGTGTGGTGACAACCTTAGTTTAGAAATGCCCCATCCAGCCAGGTGCGGTGGCTCACGCCTGTAATCCTAGCACTTTGGGAGGCTGAAGTGAGCAATCACCTGAGGTCAGGAGTTCAAGAACAGCCTGGCCAAGATGGCAAAACCATGTCTCTAACTAAAAACACAAAAAATTAGCCAGTTGTGGTGACGCATGCCTGTACTCCCAGCTACTCAGAGGCTGAAGCACCAGAATTGCTTGAACATGGGAGGCAGAGGTTGCAGTGAGCTGAGATCACACCACTACACTCCAGCCTGGGCGACAGAGCGAGAATCCTTCTGGATTAAAAAAAAAAGGGAGAAATGCCGTGTCCCAAATAGGCATTATATCTAGTGTCTCATGAGCATAGCTATCAGATTCTCCACAGGCAATGAACCAGTTACAAGTGTCACTGCAATTAGAGTGGCCCAAAGCTGTGTTCTCCTCAGGTACTTATGTATCCTGGCCCAGAAGAAGTTTACCAGTCAGGAATTATTTTTACCATGAGCAATGCTGTCTAATACCACAGCTGACATTGTCCCTTTATAGACTTCCGGGGGCAGATAGATGGAAAGTTAACTCAAATTTGAAGTCTTAAGAGAAGAAGAAGGGAAAGACCCTTAATTATACTTTTCTTTTCTTTTTAAAAATGGGGTTTCACCATCATGGCCAGGCTGGTCTTGAACTACTGACCTCAGGTGATCCACCCACCTCGGCCTCCCAAAGTGCTAGGATTACAGGCGTGAGCCACTTTGCCCGGCCTCTTTTCTTTTTCCTTTTTTTTTTTTTAGCCAGAGTCTCTCTGTGTCACCTAGGCAGTGGTGTGATCTTGGCTCACTGCAACCTCCGCCTCCCTGGTTCAAGCAATTTTCCTGCCTCAGCCTCCCAAGTAGCTGGGATTACAGGCATTTGCCACCACACCCGGCTAATTTTTTTTATTTTTAGTAGAGACAGGGTTTTACCATGTTGGCCAGACTAGTCTCGAACTTCTGACCTTAGGTGATCTGCCCGGCTCAGCCTCCCAAAGTGCTGGCATTATAAGCGTGAGCCACCGTGCCCCGCAAATATCCTTTTTTTTTAACGGACACATTGACCTGAATAGAGCATTAACCAACAAGATTATTCCTGAAAATGTCCCTGTTCCTTGAGCCAAAAAACAGTATTTGGCACATGAAGATGCTGAATTAATGTCTGTCAATGAGTGGATTAATGACAAATAACAACATTAGCAGGTTACATTCAACCGAAACCAAACCAAATCAATCAAAACTATTTGATTACTCTGTTATCTTCAGCAAGTCTTAATTTCTCAAAATCCCTGCTACTTCTTTTATAAAACGGGAGTAATAGTGGTTCTTAGGAGGATTAAATGAAGTAATGTATGTAAAAGACACTACAAAGAGCTGCACTTAAACCTTATTCTTATTGATGGAGAAGGGAGGCCTAGCGAGAGAGTGGGACTTGCAGTGGCAGAACATAGGGTGGCACAACTGTCCAGGCCTACTGACTCTCTCAGTCCAGAGCATTTTCCACAATGTCATGTGGCCTCATCATCCAAACCGTCTTGCCCAGTTAATGTTTAGAAATCTCAAGCAAATCAGGATTTTTGTCCAGGAGAGAGAAGGTGTACGAAGGTCCACTTTGCACTGTGGACCTGGTGTTAAGGGTGTTCTTGGTGTTAAGGGTAAAATCAAGACTTTTCTCAAAGACATAAGAAAAAGTGAAAATTATGTTCCCAGCTTGCTGCTGATTAGCAGACATAGGGCAAACAGAACCTTTAAGGAGGCTGGACGCAGTGGCTCAAGCCTGTAATACCAGCACTTTGGGAGGCCAAGGCGGGTGGATCACCTGGGGTTGGGAGTTCAAGGCCAGCCCAACCAATATGGAGAAATTCCGTCTCTACTAAAAATACAAAATTAGCTGGGTGTGGTAGTGCATGCCTGTAATCCCAGCTATTTGGGAGGCTGAGCCAGGAGAATTACTTGAACCCAGGAGGCAGAGGTTTCAGTAAGCCAAGATCGTGCCACTGCACTCCAGCCTGAGAAACAAGAGTGAAACTCCGTCTCGAAAAAAAAACCAGAACCTCTAAGCATTAATTCTTCAAGGCTCTGTTTCTTTTTTCCTTCCCAACAGCCTCTGCAGAGAGCAGGATATGAAAAGCAATGTGATCAGAATGTAATGAAGGAACAAATCTCACTGGGAGTCAAATACCATTGTTAAAAAAAAAAAAAAAAAAGGCACCATGGGCAGCAGCCCAAAAATCAGAGGCTTCCCCCAGTGTTCTTTGAATCCATTTTTTAAGCTGTTAAAAACACCCTTAAAATAAACCTGCCATCTTGTGAGGACAGGAAGAAGGTTACCCGTCTTCCCGCCACCATCTGTAGACTGGCTCAGCTTTAGGCTTCTTTGAGCCACACTCCCCCGCCCCCAGCCTGTTCTTTATAACATGTCAGGGTGGGGTTGATTGTAGTCTCTTTCCCTAACTAAGCAAAATTCAGTAAGAATTAAAATTTGAGGTGAACCAAGGAGAGGCTATGGAGATAGTAGTTTACTTTACAGTGCATTTTATTCTTGCAGTTTTACATCTTCTAATAATTTCTGACACTGTGCTTGGCCCACTTGTGCTTATCAGTATGATTTTGGATCAGATCAGTTTAAACCTCTATCTAGGATGAAAGCTTAGTCTGTTGCTGGGGTAATGACTCAGAGTATGGTTGGGACCAGGGTTCACCCTGTAGTTGTGATTAGGGCTTAGTGCCTGGGGCCAAGAGCATAGTCTACGATTAGGTTAGAGACCAGTCTGTGTTTAGCATTAGGGCTTAGTCTGGGCTGGAATCAGATCTCAGCCTGTGGCAGAGATCAGATTTGTTTGTGGTGAGCTCTAGGATTCAATCAGGTCATAACAGTATAAGGCTTCATTCCAGGAAACAAAGGGTAGGAAGTGTCGGTCAGGAGTGCAAAGTCCATTGAGGGTCTATCAGACCAGAAGACTGAGCAGATGGGAAACCAAGAAACCAAAAGAGGTTTAAAATAGTGACCCCCACCAAAATGGCAAAAGTTAAAATGACTGACAATAGCAAGAGTCTGTGAGGATGTGGAGCAACTGGAACTTTTCTGTGTGTGTGGAGACAAAGCGTCACTCTGTTGGCCAGGCTGGAGTACAGTGGCATGATCATAGCTTACTGCAGCCTCAAATGCCTTGGTTCAAGTGATCCTCCAGCCTCAGACTTCTGAAGTGCCAGAACTACAAGCATGAGCCACTGTACCCTGCCCAACAACTGAAACTTTTTTCACATTGCTAGTGGGAGTATAAATTGTACAACTACATTGGACAACTGTTTGGCAGTATATATAGAGTTAAATATACATATATATGCCCTATGACTCAGCACTTTCAATCCTGGAATGAACAAACAACTGCTGCATACAACAACATGGATAAATCTCACAAAATAGTGTCAAGCAAAAGAAATCAGACACAAATAGACACCATATGATTCCATTTATACAAAATTTAAAAACAGGCAAAATTAATTTATGATGGTAGGAATCAGAAGAGTCGTTACATTTAGGGGGTGGTATGGACAGGAGGGGGCATGAGGGACTCTTCTGGAGAGATGGTATGGTCTATATCTTGATCTGAATGATGGTTACACAGGTGAACATATATAAAAATTCACTGAGCTGAATATTTAATGTTTGTTGAGGAGTTAATTCCACAGTCATGACTTTCCTGCTATGGCAATTGTGATGTTACTGTCATGGCTTGTTGAGTCAGGGGGTGGCGCTGGAGGTACTGGGCTTGCAAGGGTGCAGTCCTTGAAGCAACCATACTGGGCAATGATGTATGTAGTATTAAAACTCATGAGGGCCGGGCGCGGTGGCTCAAGCCTGTAATCCCAGCACTTTGGGAGGCCGAGGCGGGTGGATCACAAGTTCAAGAGATCGAGACCATCCTGGTCAACATGGTGAAACCCCGTCTCTACTAAAAATACAAAAAATCAGCTGGGCATGGTGGTGCGTGCCTGTAGTCCCAGCTACTCAGGAGGCTGAGG
>NW_016107464.1:2802000-2806485 GCF_001604975.1 Cebus imitator | reverse complement strand
AAAAGTCATGAATGGCTGGGCACAGTGGCTCATGCCTGTAATCCCAGCACTTTGGGGCACTGAGGCGGGTCGATCACATGAGGTCAGAAGTTTGAGACCAGCCTGGCCAACATGGCAACATCTGTCTGTACTTTAAAAATACAAAAATTAGCTGGGCATGGTGGTGCACATCTATAGTCCCAGTTACTTAAGAGGCTGAGGTGCAAGAATTGCTTGAACCTGGGAGGCAAGGTTGCAGTGAGTTGAGATCGCACCACTGCACTCCAGCCTGGGTGATAGAGACTCTGTCCCCACCCCACCCCCCAAAAAAGACCCGGACTTGGAGTCCTGAGTTTGAATGTCAGCACTCTGCTTAGCATCTACTGCAGTTAGAAGCAATAGTATGTTATGATCAGTCATGAGGTAAGTTACACATTATTCATTGATAATTTTAAATCACGCCTGGCATGGTGGCTCACGCCTGTAATCCCAGCACTTTGGGAAGCCAAGGCGGGTGGATTGCTTGAGGTCAGGAGTTCGAGACCAGCCTGGCCAACATGGTGAAACCCCGTCTCTATTAAAGAAATAAATAAATAAAATAAAATAAAATAAAGATAATTGTAAATCACTATGGCTTTTTTTTTTTTTTTTTTTTGGTATATAAACTATTTATTAACAGACAAGGCCTACAGACTTATTTCTTCTTGGACACACCCACGATGTGGCCATGGCGGCCAGTGGTCTTCGTGTGCTGGCCTCAGACACGAAGGCCTCAGAAATGGTGCAGCCCTCTATGGGCCCGAATCTTCTTCAGTCGCTCCAGGTCTTCACAGAGCTTGTTGTCCAGACCATTGGCTAGGACGTGGTTATACTTTCCATCCTTTACATCCCTGTCTGTTCAAGAACCAGTCTGGGATCTTGTACTGGCGTGGATTCTGCATAATGGTGATCACATGTTCCACCTCATCCTCAGTGAGTTCTCCCGCCCTCTTGGTGAGGTCAGTGTCTGCTTTCCTCAACACCACACGAGCGTGTCTTCGGCCCATACCCTTAATGGCAGTGATGGCAAGGGCTATTTTCCGCCGCCCATCAATGTTGGTGTTGAGTACTCACAAAATATGCTGGAACTTTTCAGGGATCACTAGAGACATGGCGGCAGCACAAGCGGCGGCGCGTAGGCCTCCTGTGGAAGCATCGCTGTAGCCTTTAAAAATTTTATTTCAATTTATTTGAATTCATAATACATGCATTTGGTTAAAAACAAATTAAATCTTACATGTAGCATAAAGGTCATTTTCTTCCAATCTCTGACTCCAAGAACGAGTCCCCAAGTCTCTCTCTTGAGAGGCAACCACTGTCATCAGCTGCTTGAAGATACTTCCAGAAATAGTCTATGCATATTCATGAATGATTTCTTGAAGAAAATCAGAGCAGATTAAAGACATGCCTATAATAATGTTGCTTGCACACCAAATGCTTTATTTTAATAATTTTCAAAATGAAATTGTTATTATTAAAATAATGTGTGCTTTTAAAAAAATGTATAAAGGAAAAGTAAAAGCTTTTGCTTCCTATTCTTTTTTTAAATTTTTTAAATTTTTATTTATTTATTTTTTTAAGACAGGGTTTCACCATGTTGGTCAGGCTGGTCTTGAACTCCTGACCTCAGGTGATCCGCCCACCTTGGCCTCCAAAGTGCTTGGATTACAGGCGTGAGCCACCGCGCCCGGCCCTCTTTTTTTTTTTTATTGAGACAGAGTCTCACACTGTCACCCAGGCTAGAATGCAGTGGTTCGATCTCGGCTCACTGTAACCTCTGCCTCCTGGGTTCAAGTGATTCTCCTGCCTGAGCCTCCCCAGTAGCTGGGACTACAGGTGTGTGCCACTATACCTGGCTAATTTTTGTATTTTTAGTGCAGACGGGGTTTCACCATGTTAGCCAGGCTGGTCTTGAACTCCTGACCTCAAGTGATCCATTCACCCTGGCCTCCCAAAGTGCTGGGATTACAAACATGAGCCATTATGCCTGACCAGGGTCTAAAGTCTTAATAGCCAGCACTAATAATAATGATCTCTCCTTTACTCCTTAGCCAAATGAACTATTCATCTTTGCATAATAATTGTGAACATTTGTTGAGTTCTTACTTTGCTAGGCTTTCTTCTGAGACATATCCATATTATTATACAATATATATGTAAAATGTTATATATTATATATATATATATATGCATATACTCATTTAATCCTTGTAACAACTCTTTGGTACTCTTATAATCCTCATTCAACTGAGGAGGCAACTGAGGCTGACACAGCTGGCAAGTGGCAGTCTTACTTCGGAACCACACCAAGCTGTGCTATTCATTTCTAAGGTTTTTGTCATGCTACAACTGGCTGTGTGGGGCTGTTACTTAAAGAGGCTGTGTGGGGAGTTGGGGAGAGATAGCATGGGAGGAAATGCCAGATATAGGTGATGGGGAGGAAAGCAGCAAATCACACTGCCATAAGAAAAAAAAAAAAGAGGCAGCTGGGAGTATGCACTGGAGAAAAAAGTGGTTCATTTTTCTGGCACTAAAAAATAAAAGGCAACCAATGACAAAAACCCTGAGTCTTATAGACTGTCACACTGCAGTCTTCTTTGAGACCCTTCCTGGTTCTCCTTTACTAAACAAAGCCAAGATCCTCAGCCTGGTGTCATAGAGCTTCTTCAGTCTTGTCAATAAGCCTTAGAAAGGGCTTTCTCTTATACTAGAAACTTCTTTTTTTTTTTTGGGGACCACGTCTCATTTTGTTGCCCAGGCTGGAGTGCAATGGTGCAATCTCGACTTACCGCAACCTCCACCTCTTGGTTCTAGCAACTCCCTGCCTCAGCCTCCCAAGTAGCTGGGACTACAGGCGCATGCCGCTATACCTGGCTAATTTTTGTATTTTAGTAGAGACAGGGTTTCACCATGTGGCCCAGGCTGGTCTTGAACTCCTGAGCTCAGGCAATCCGCCTGCTTTGGCCTCCCAAAGACCTATGATTATAGATGTGAGCCACCGTGCCCGGCCTAGTACAGGAACTTCTAAAACCATCTCCCCCATCATTTCTCCCATCTGGGAGGCTGTTATGGGATGAATTGTGTCCCCTAAAAAAGATATGTTGAAGTCCAAACCCCCATTCCAGAGTGTGAGCTTATCTGGAAACAGGGTCACTGCAGAAGTAATTAGTTAAGATGAAGTCATACTGGAGCAAGGGTGGGCTCTTAGTCTAATGTGACTAGTGCCCTAACATGAAGAAGGCCACATGAAAACAGAGGCAAACAGGCAGAACACTATATGACTACGGAAGCAGAGCTTGGAGTCAAGTGGCTTTAAGTCAAGGAATGTCGAAGATTGCCCGCAAATCACCAGGAGCTAGGAAGAGGCAAGGACATTCCCCAGCAGGTTGCAAGTGAGCACGGCCCTGCTGACACCTTGATTTTGGAGCTCTAGCCTCCAGAATTGTGAGACAATAAATTTCTGTTGTTTTGAGCCATCCGGTTTGTAGTATTTTGTTATAGCAGCCCTAGGAAACTAATACAGAGCCTTGGCCAGTTAACCCCAACACTGCAGATCTGAGTCCAAGATGTACGGGGACTTCTTTCTCCTGTTCCATTTCTTTGCTCTTAGCAGGAAGTGGCATCCTTGGCTGTTTGCTTACACAACACACTCATGACATTCCCCAGCCTCTTAATGCACACAGCAGACCAGTAGTCTGTTTACTTCCCGACATGCCCTGTGCAGGGTTGGTACAGGTCCCCTGCCCCCTGCCTCTTCCTGGCGCAGGGCCAGCCCAACCCCTCTGGGGAGACAGTAGATTGAAGCCCCCTTCTGGGTTGCCTAGGCGACAGTGCCGTCTGAGTGCCCTGGAGCCAGGCAGCTGTGGCTGCAGAGAAGAGAGGGACCAAGGGAAGCTGAGGGTCAGAAAGGGGGATTAGGGGAAAGACCCAAGGAGAGTCCTTTAAAGTGGCTCTAGAACAAACACAAAAGATAAAATTAAAACTGCAGAATCACCATAACCAGTGTTATCTAGCAATATGCCAGACTTGAGATGAAGAGGGAAAGACTTTCCTCAGGGAATTCTATACAGAGTTTAGGTCTATGGGTCCCGGAGTCCAAGCCCCATTCAAACCTACGCTTTGAGGTCTTTTGGCAGCACAAAAGATCAAAAGATGATAAACCCCGGGCAAACAGGGACTAGCATTTTGCACAGCAAGGGCAAGTCTTCTATAAACTGCAATAAGGTACACAGTGAATGAAGAAAGATGCTTGTAGTTTTTTGGTTCACAATAAGCGATGTCTGCTCTGTGCAGGGAAACATGCTGGATGCTGTGTATGAAGTATAAGGGTACAGAGAGAAACACAATGCCATGCTTGCCCTCAAGAAGCCCATTGTCCTTTCTTTCTTTCTCTCTCTTTCTCTCTTTCTTTCTTTCTTTCTTTCTTTCCTTCTTTCTTTCTCTCTCTCTCTCTCTTTCTCTCTTTCT
>NW_016107464.1:2800139-2801910 GCF_001604975.1 Cebus imitator | reverse complement strand
TTTTTTAATGGGGTTTCACCATGTTGGCCAGGCTGGTTTTTGAACTCCTGACCTCAGGTGATCCACCCACCTCAACCTCCCAAAGTGCTAGGATTACAGGCGTGAGCCACCACGCCTAGCTTAGTCCTTTCTTAATCATTACTTCAAGAATGGACTTCTGCCTGGTGTGGTGGCTCATGCCTGTAATCCCAGCACTTTGGGAGGCTGAGGTGGGTAGATCACCTGAGGTCAGGAGTTCGCAGACAAGCCTGGCCAACATGGTGAAATTCCATCTTTACTGAAAATACAAAAAAATTAGCCTGGTGTGGTAGTGTGCGCCTATAGTCCCAGCCACTCAGGAAGCTGGGGCAGGAGAATCTCTTGAACCCGGTAGGTGGAGGTTGCAGTAAGCTGAGATCGAACCACTGGGCAACAGAATGAGATTCCATCTCAAAAAAAAAAAAAGAATGGAGTTCTATAATAGCAAGTTGGAATGCTCCAAGGCGATTCTTCTCAGTCCAGGGGTTACAGAGGGCTTCAGAGAGGCATGGAACTCAATCCTAAGTCAATCACATCATCACATCTCCACAGATCAGTACAAAGTAAGCATATATCCAAATTTAGCTGATGAAAAGTAGTGACACTTTTTGTTAGGATTGCTGAGAGGGTTACATGTTCTCTCTTCTGTGCCAGGAGCTGCCATTAGTGTCTTATCACTGCATAGAGTCTAGTATGAAGCCAACATGGTGGTAAGCACAGCAGAGAGACAGAGGAAGATTGGGAGCTGACATATCATTCAAGTCCCTGAATCAAGTCATGCCAGATCCACCCCAGGCTTTGGATTATATACGCCAAAACAGCCTATGTTTCTTTTTTTCTTTTTCTTTTTGAGACCAAGTATCGCTCTGTCACCCAGGCTGGAGTGTAGTGGCACCATCTTGGCTCACTGCAACCTCTGCCTCCTGGGTTCAAGTGAGTCTTGTGCCTCAGCCTCCCAATTAGCTGGGATTACAGGCATATGCCACCACGCCCTGGTAATTTTTGTATTTTTACTAGTGATGGGGTTTCACCATGTTGGCCAGGTTGGTGTCAAATCCCTGGCCTCAAGTGATTCACCTGCCTTGGCCTCCCAAATTGCTGGGACTATAATAGGTGTGAGACACTGCGCCCAGCCAAGCCTATGTTTCTTAAAGTGGTTTATGTACTTCCAATTCAAAAGGTTAAAAAAAAGATACGTTAGAAACTCCTTTAACTGGGCCGGGCGCTGTGGCTCACGCCTGTAATCCCAGCTCTTAGGGAGGCTAGAGGCGGGAGGATAGCTTAAGCCCAGGAGTTCGAGACCTGCCTGGGCAATATAGCGAGACCCCGTTCTCCACAAAAAAAAAAAAAAAAAAAAAAAAAAAAAAAAAAAAAAAAGAAACTCCTTTAACTGATTAATTGTATTAACCAATGCCCTCGGGCCGGGCACAGTGGCTCACACCTGTAATCCCAGCACTTTGGGAGCCTGAGGCGGGCAGATCACGAGGTCAGGAGTTCAAGATCAGCCTGGCCAACATGGTGAAATCCCATCTCTACTAAAATACAAAACAAAAAAAAAACCAATGCCCTCTATTCCATCTGTAAAATATACTAATTTATGCCCACGTGCACTGAATGTTCATAGCCAGTAAACTACTTTCTGGGACTTACTGAGCCCACCAGTTGAGAAGTTTCTACCCAAATCTGTTCGGGCTAGTTTCATTTATTACCGAAATTATGTTACATAATTAATTTTTTTTTTTTTTTTTTTTTT
>NW_016107464.1:2796216-2799168 GCF_001604975.1 Cebus imitator | reverse complement strand
CCCAGGAGGCGGAGGTTGCGGTGAGCCGAGATCGCGCCATTGCACTCCAGCCTGGGTAACATGAGTGAAACTCCATCTCGAAAAAAAAAAAAAAAAAAAATTTTGAGATTTATTCTGGGCCAAATATGAGTGACCATGGCCTGTGACACAGCCTTCAGGAGATCCTGAGACATGCTGTTTCCTGTCTCTCAAAAATGTATAGAACCAGAATGTACCCTAGGTGGTTAGGGCACAGCCTGGTTTTATACATTTTTGGGAGATAGGAAACATCATGAAATACATTTAAGATGTACATTGGTTCAAGGCTATAGGTAGACTTAAATATTTTCCAGTTGATAATTGGTTGAGTTTGTCTGAAGAGCTGGGATCAATAGAAGGGAAATGTTTAGGTTAGGATAAAGGATTGTGGAGACGAAGTTTTATTGTGCAGAGGAAGCTCTCAGATAGCAGACTTCAGAGAGAGTGGGTTGTAAAATGTTTCTTATCTGATGTAAAAGGGTGCCTGGATCTTAGTTGATTATCTCCTGGATCTGCAAAGGAAGGAAGGAAAAAAAAGGGAAAGGGGCTTTCTCTGTAGAATGTGGATTTTTCCCACAAGAGACAGCTTTGAAGGACAATGTCAAGATATGGCAAGGAATTATATTTAGGGTTAAAGTATTTTGATTTCTTCCCTTATTTGTTATGTGATGTTATGCCAGAGTCAGGTTAGAAAGCAGACTACACTGTATAAGGTTAAAATAAAACCCCCTCTGATGAGATTTTATGGTTTGTAGGGCATGTTACTCCCCAGAGACCTTAGGTAGGAATTTGGGCAAAATAAAAAATCAGAGTTTAGTCTTCACTATATTGAGTCTACCATGCTGTTAGGGAGCCCAAGCCAGTCACATGGAGACAGAGAGACACACTACTAACCTCCAGTTGTTCCAGCCATCCTTTCGAGATGCTAGACAAGTGAGTGAAGAAGCCATCTTGGATGTCTAGCCAGTCAAGCTTTCAGATGAGTCCAGCCCTAGACATCATTTACTGAAACATCAGAGATCCCAAGTGAGAACCAGCCAACTGAGCCTAGTCTACCCACAGAACCATGATAAATAACAGTAAATTGTTTAAAGCCACTAAATATATTAGAGTGGTTTATTATACAGTAATGGATAGCCACTCTTGTAGATGAAAGGAGAGAGTTACAAGAAAGAGGAGGTGGCTGCTATTGTCAAATACCATGAAGAGATCATGGAGGATGAGAACTGAGAAAAGACCATTGTATTTGGCAATTGAGAAGTCAGCATTGTCTTTCGAGCTTGTAGTTAATAGAATGGTAGGAGCAGAAGGCAAATTGGAAGTGTATGTAGAGCATGTGAATGGTGGGAAATAGATACAATGGTAGATTGGTCTTTTTTCTTTATTTTTTAATAGTTTAACATTCACTGATGATCCTTGCTTGAATCAATTATCTCATTGGAGATTGCAAAATGGTGAGTTTTTAATTCTATCAATCCTTCTACATTTATTAGATGACATTCTTCTGTAAAGTAGAATTTCCTCTCATCAATTGGGGATGAACCTCATTTTTTCCTAAAATGGCAGGTTAAATGCTTCATTCTTTCTCTTAATTACCAATTTCCTGACAAAGGAGTTGGTGTCATAGTATTTCCAATAGTGGCAAATGAATTTTTTCCTCCTTTCTCTTTCTCTCTCTCTCTTTGAGTATCATTACGAACTCATGTATCACATTTATTCAATGTATTACAGTCAATTACAGACTCAATTAGTCTTTAAAGAAGCAATAGAGGATACGGCTAAGGATGTGATGAGAGAATTCCTAGAATACAGTGGTTAAAGAAACACACGAACACACACACACACACAGACACACACACACACACACACTCACCACACACATTTATGCTTACCAATAATAAAAATATGAAAACTAAAACTATATAAAAGAGAAAAAAATGTAAAATATCCAATTCTGACACTATACATACAATCCTCCTAAAATTCTCACACAGGTTCTATAAGGGGTATGTATAAAGATAGTTATGGCAGTGATGTTTTTCGTTATAGAGAGTTGTAGGCAATTTGGGTGTCCATAATGAAGAAGAACTTAAGCAAAATGTGATGGGTGGAGTAACATGCAGTAGATAGACACAATGGGCCAGGTCTTAAAAACATATTGCAGCAAAAAAGAAAAATAAGGAAAAAACCTATTTTACAATACTCTGTACAGAAGAAAAAACTACATGCATCTAAGAGAATAGTACATACTTTATCTTATTACAAGTATGTTTTTGAAAAACCTCTTCGTTGGGAGGTTTTGTTTTTGTTTTGAAACAGTGTCATTCCATCACCCAGGCTGGAGTGCAATGGTGCGATCTCGGCTCACTGCAACCTCTGCCCCTTGGGTTCAAGGGATTCTTGTGCCTCAACCTCCCAGGTAGCTGGAGTTACAGGTGCGTGCCACCTCGTCCAGCTAATTTTTGTATTTTTAGGAGAGACGGGGTTTCACCATGTTGGCCAGGCTGGTCTCAAACTCCTGACCTCAAGTGATCCACCTGCTTCAGCCTCCCAAAGTGCTGGGATTACAGGAGTGAGCCACCATGTGCAACCCAATATTACGTATTTTAAATAAACACAAACAAACGGATATACATGAAAGACATTGGAATAATTGCCTGTGGTGAGAAAGGGGAATGAGATTAGTGAATGTGAATAAAAGAGTATAAATACATAAAATGATAGTAGCCTTACAGGTGATAAAAATGATCAATTCAATCCCTTATATTTAAGTAAAAGTAAATGATTAAGGCAGGACGTGGTGGCTCACGCCTGTAATCCAAGCACTTTGGAGGCCAATGCGGGCAGATCACCTGAGGTCGGGAGTTCAAGACCAGCCTGACCAACATGGTGAAACCTCGTCTTTAAAAAAAAAAAAAAAAAAAAAAAAAAAAA
>NW_016107464.1:2792129-2793971 GCF_001604975.1 Cebus imitator | reverse complement strand
TGCCCAGCTAATTTTTTGTAGTTTTAGTAGAGACGGGGTTTCACCATGTTGACCAGGATGGTCTCGATCTCTTGACCTCGTGATCCACCCGCCTCGGACTCCCAAAGTGCTGGGATTACAGGCTTGAGCCACCGCGCCCGGCCCTAGGAATGTATTTCTTAGTTACAAAGTCGGAGGTTGAGAGGCTACATCTGGTGAGGGTTTTCTTACTGGTAGGGACTCTACAGTCCTGAGGTGGCACAGGGCATCACATGGTGAAAGGGCTTAACATCCTTGCTTAGGTCTCTCTTCTTCTTACAAAGGCCAGTCCCATTCCCATGATGGCCCATTAATCCATGTATGGATCGATACATTCATGAGGGCTCTGCCAATCACCTCTTAAATGCTACATCTCTCAATACTACTACATTGGAGATTAAATTTTTTTTGTTTTGAAATGGAGTTTTTCTCTTGTTGCCCAGGTTGGAGTGCAATGGCACCATCTCAGCTCACCACAACTTCCACCACTCAGGTTCAAGCAATTTTCCAGCCTCAGCCTCTGAGTAGCTGGGATTACAGACATAGGCCGCCATGCCCAGCTAATTTTGTATTTTTAGTAGTGACAAGGTTTCTCCATGTTGGTCAGGCTGGTCTCAAACTCCTGACTGCGGTAATCTGCCTGCCTCAGCCTCCCAAAGTGCTGGGATTACAGGCGTGAGCCACTGTGCCCAGCCTGGGGATTAAATTTAAATATGAGTTTTGGAGGGAATACTCAAACCATAGTACCCTCCAATCCATTTTCTACACAGCAGCCAGAGTCTTTCCAACATATAATCTAATCACATCATTCCCTCATTATGTCCTCAAGGGCTCCTTTTAGTTATTCGGGCTAAGTTGAAATGCCTTCAATATGGCATTGAAGACTCTTCATGATCTGGTCTTAACATTCCAGTGTGCTATTTTCTTACCGATCATCACCAGGGCTGTGCTCCAATCCTATTAAACCTATTGTTTGCTAAACCCCAATGTTCATCTCTCTTCCTGATCATCATGGGAGGACTGAAATTTAAGAGATAAAGATGGCAGCTAACATGAATGTGGTCCATTCTTTCTTTGGTTTCCCTAAACTGTCAAGGTGACATGGCCCAAAGCTTTGCCTGGCCCTCTCCCTTTATTTTTTCGTTTCTTCCTGGCCTCAAGGCATCCTGGGATGGGCTCCTTTGGTTACTGGATTAAGCTGGTCGTCTGTCCCTTTTCTTCTAGGGCTGGTAGTCAAGGCACTTGCTCAAATTGGGGCTGTAGAAGCTGAAACTGGGGTTTGGGCTTTGGCACAGAAATAAATCCAATGTTGCTTAAGGAAAGATGTTGCTTTCCTACCAGAGGAAAGATGCCTCCATACAGTAGTTGACAGGTGTTCTACAGTGGGCATTGGGGCCCAAGCTCCAGCTAATAATATATTGCCTACTTCCTCTGTCACCAAAAAGTCAAGGATGGGATTTAGAAAATCTTAGGTCCCTCGGCCAAATATAATCTTGATGTTTTCCTAGTCCAATTTCCCCCAACCTGCCCCACTTGGTGAACGCGCCTACTCATCCGTAAGTTTTTATTTATTTATTTATATTTTTTTGAGACAGAATTTCGCTTTTGTTTCCCAGGCTGGAGTGCAATGGCGCCATCTCGGCTCACTCGGCTCACTGCAACCTCCGCCTCTTGGGTTCAAGCTATTCTTCTGCCTCAGCCTCTTGGGTAACTGGGATTACAGGCATGCACCACCAAGCCTGGCTAATTTTGCATTTTTAGTTTCTCCATGTTGGTCAGGCTGGTCTCGAACTCCCGACCTCAGGTGATCCGTCCGCCTCACCC
>NW_016107464.1:2783921-2791803 GCF_001604975.1 Cebus imitator | reverse complement strand
GTGATCCACCCGCCTCGGCCTCCCAAAGTGCTGGGATTACAGGCTTGAGCCACCGCGCCCGGCCTCCAGGTAAATTTTTAACTTCTAAAAAATACCTCACTGTCCTCCAATGAGATTGTAAACTCTTTGAAGTCCTCGACTATTATCTTTTTTATCCTTGTATTCCCATTGGTGATGACGAAAAACCAGCATGAATGAAAGATCAGGCACCTATTAAGTGTCAGCATGGAATTTGAAATGTCTGTTGTCAAAGATTCAAAGAGAGCTCGTTCTCTCTCTGCTCAGTTGGTGGCTGTACGTGGGGAAAGGCTAAGGATAAGCCTTTATTGAAATGATCTACTCAGCAGTTTAGCCGCACCTTGGCCCACCCACGTGCCTGCACTTAGAGGCACCCCTAACACATGGTTGAGTTTATTTTGCTCCTCTACGGCGTTGATTTGGGAGCCAGAGAAACATGAGGAGGAAATGGTTTCAGTGAGCAACGTCACATCCAAGTGGAGAAGGGCCCAAAGGGGGTCACCAACTCGCATAATTCTTCCCCTCATAGGAAAGCCGTCCGCACAGCTCAAAAGCCTTTCCTTACCTTACAGCCTCCCGCTCTTTTACTAGGCCCATCTGGGCTGGATGTTTTTCCCTAAGTTTTCTAACAAAGGCATTTAAATTGAGAAAGAGGAAGAGAAAGTCAGAGAAAGGGGCGAGATGCAGGGCTGAGCCCAGCTGGCTCCAGCTAAACATTCAAGATGGTCTCTGGGACTCAGGGACCGCAGCTCGTCTCCATCTCTTTCGTTTCTCCCTCAGCTGTTCTCTCTGGGTCCGCGAGGACTAATTTATCACTGAAACGCAGCCTAAGAACAGAAGGGAGAGTTTCTTTCCTAAGTGTCTGAAAGGGAAAAACTTTAAGGAAACAGCCAAGAGAGGGAGAGAAGACTGCGGCTCCAGTGCGGGGGAGCGGAGGAGGGAGTCTGGCGGGCGGGCTGCGAGCAGGGGCTATCTGGACCGAACCCCCGGCCCCGTCGCGGGCGCGAACCCCACCGCAGCGGAGCCCAAGCGCAGCTCGCTGTTGGGTCGCGTCGCGCGAGGCCTAGCCCCAGAGGCCCGCGGCCGCGCCCCAGGGGCGGGGCAGCCCCTGGAGCCGGGCTCTCCCGGCGGGTAACCCGTGCTCAGCCTCCCAGCCTCAGGGAGCGGCGGAGACTGAGGATACCCCTCGGCGCCGCCTGCCCGCCCCCGGAGCCGCATCTGAGGAGCCCCGCGCCCATTGGCGGCGGCGGCTCGGCGTCCCCGCCCCCTCCGCGTCCCCGCCCCCTCCGCGTCCCCGCCCCCTCCGCTGCCGCCGCCGCTTCCCGGCTCCGCCTCCTCCCCCTGCGGGATCCGCCTCCGTCGCCACCACTGCTGCCGCCGGCCGGGGCCCAGCCAGCGCCCGCCGCGCCGGAGTCGAGTCGCAGCCGGAGCCGCTGCTCGCGGCCCCGCCATGAGCGGAAGCGCCGCCGCCGCGGTTGCTGCCGCCGCCGCCTCAGCAGCCGCCGCCGCCGCGCACTTCCAGCCTCAGTCGTCGTCTCCCAGGCCGGGCTCCGCTGAGCTCGGGCCCCCGCGCCGCCCGCGTCCCCCACCGCCGCCGCCCCGGCCGGAGCCCGCCGCCACGGACCGCCTCAGCCCTCTGGGCCACGGGCCTCTCCGGGCGGGCGCTCAGGGTGGCGGCGCCTGCGCCCGAGCGCCGGGAACAGGTACGGGGTCCCGGAACGGGCCAGGCGGGGAGGGGCGTGGGTTGGTCCGTCGGGTGGGGGCCGGAGGCGTGTGGTACAGCCGTCCAGCCCCGTCGAGGGGGAGGAGCGTTGTCCGGGTCAGCTTTGTCCGGCCCCGGAGACCCTGCGAGCCCTGCTCGTCTGCCTCGCTGAGCGGCTCACAAAGCGTTTTCCCACCGGGTGGGTAGCCCCCTCCCCCAGGGTGTTCAGGGCAGGACCTCTCTAGGTCTCTGTTCGGCGAAGGAGGAAACCGAGGCTTAGAGGGGGAAGTGACTTGCCCAAGGTCACATAGCTGGTGAGAGTCGTAGCCTGGCTGGGACCCAGGGCCACCCGGGGCCGGCGCGGGCCCAGAGCAGAGGGGGCTGGGAGGAGGCCGATTCCCCTGCCCCCGGGAGCCCAGGGAGATTGATCTGAGGGGAGGGGTCGGGCCCTGGACCCTGGCACACCCACTCAGCCCTTTTTGGGCTAGCTTAGGAGTAATGGTCTCTTGTGGGGTGGGACGGAAGAGCAGGGGGCTGGCTTGGGAGCTTGGTGGTGCCCTGGGGAGCAGCAGCCGGAGAGACTTACGTGCGGGGTGTGCTCTCGGGGAGAGGGCTTTCTTGAGTGAGTAGGGCAGAGCTTCGGAAACTTCTTATCGTGGGGACCGTTTGGTCTCTGCCAGGCCACCTTCCCCACCACTGCATGGACTAAACCAATTCAGCTGGAATTACTGGGAGGGAGGCCTCCCCGCTTTTGTGGAGGCGCCTGTAAGGTGTCTTTTTTCAGTAAATGGCCCGAATTTCGTTCATGCCGAATACAGAAATGCATACATGGCCCTGGTAAAGACATTTACGACACAGAAGGCCATGTGAGTTTTTTCCAGGTGGTTTGGACCTACCACACTTGGAGAACTCCCAGAGAGAGAACAGCTATCCCAGGCGTGAAGGGTGAAGGAAGCTGGGAGGATTGGGACCGAGTCACTCGCCTGCCTGGCATGTCATCCATGGGATTTCCGTTTTTATTTGGGGTGGATGATGAGGTGGGTTGTTTTGACTGTGTATGTCTCTTGGAAAGGCAAGGGGAAAGGACTTGCAGTTCTAGGGGCGAGGGAGAGAGCGAGCAACGTGTTACAGGCAGGGAAGAGGGTCCCGTGGAGCTAGAAAATGGAATGGGGAAAAAGGAGAGGGTATTCAGTCATTGTGGGGGAAGGGAGATGAAAGGGTTGCTGAAGGGCGGGGGACGGTGACTAGTCTAGAGAAAAGAATTGGGATGTTTCAAAGAAGGTGCCAAACATGAAGAGTTTGAAAGGAGTCTGTTGGAGGTGGATGGTAGCTTACAAGGTTGAGTATGTATCGGTCTGCAGTCGCTTCTTTTCTTTGAATAAGGACAGCTATACTTTTATAGAAACGTTCTAGCTTGAGCACCCCCTCCCCCTCATTCTCGCTCCTGTTCTAAGGATGCAGGCCCCCAGTGCCTGCAGTATTGTCTTGGAAGTAAGGCTTGACAAAAGAGGGAAGAGAAAGACTAATTAGCAGATGCATTAATTAAGGCCCTTTGTCCAAGATGATTCCTTGTTTAAGTCAGCTGTTTTCTTGCTGCCCTTCTGCACCTTAGCTTTCCAGCTGTGGTGGCTGTTGGCAGGGTGTTTTGGGAAGGACTGCCCCAATTCAGACAAGATGGGTTCGATTTTTCTAAAAAACTCTAAGAAACAAATATTTGGCCAATAATGCTTGAAAGCTAGAAAATGTACTTTGAGAGACAATCAGGGAAATGCAAATTGAAACAGTGAGATTCCATTTCATACCGATCAGGTTGGCAAAATGTAATGCTGTGATAAATCGAGTATTATTTAGGTTATGGAGAAATAAACTTTTATGCACTATAGTGGAAATGTAAATGGATCCAATCACCGTAGAGTAGTGGTATTTAGTGTTTAGTGTGAAGATGGGCATACATATTCATTTACCTAAAATGTCTATTTCTGGGTATATACCCTAAGAAATCCTTGCACACTTGTCCAAGAAAATAAGTATGAAAAAAAATACAACAATGCCCATCCCAGCTTAAATGTCCACCGACAGGAAAATACATGCATTTTTAGATAGACCCACACAATTGAATATTACAGCACTATGAGAAATAAACTGTAGCCACATGCATTAAAATAGGTGAATCTCAAAAACATAATATGGAGTTGGGAAGCAAGTCAGAAGAATTCTTACAGAATCTTTCCACTTGTGTAAAATCTGAAAACATGCAAAATAATATTGTTTGTGGCTATGCCTGTATGTGGTGACAATATAAAAATATGAATATTAAGAGTAGTGATTGTCTTTGGGATGAGAAGATGAGGAATGGGATTAGACAAGGGTACACAAAGGGCTTTATACTGTTCATGTTCTATTACTTAAAAAAAAAAATCTCAAAAAAAAATCTCAATCGGGTAATTGTAAATTAAGATTTGGTAATGTTAGGTGTAGGATACAGAGATATTTAGTATATTCTAAATATTTTCCAGATGTTTGAAGTCTTTCTCATACAAAAAAATTTGTTTATAGAACACAGTTTTTGTCACGTAACAATGGACCTCTCCTACAGGCTCCAGCTCAGCACAGCCTGTAAGATATGCAGGCTGGTGATCCTCTCTCACCCCTTTCTGACCTGCTAAACCTAGTTTTGCAATGGGTGACTTTTATTTTGGAACTGCTGGTAGGTGTGGAAGATTTCTTATTATTTCTAAACTTTCTAGTGGACCTGCGTCAGTTTGAGCTTTGTCAAAATAGATGTGCTCCAGGACCTTCTGATTTATTAAGGTAGGGAGGGATCCAGACATCTGATTCTGAGAAAGGTCCCCAATAGATTCTTATGTCCGCTGAAGGTTGAGAACCACTATCTTAGCTTTGCCCTAGCCTAGGCCTCAGCTCTTCCTTAGGCTGCCCCTCTGTTCCCACTCCTGGATGACTGGGATGGAATTTTTTTTTTTTTTTTTTTTGTAAGCAACATGGCTGTTTATTCATCTGGGTGCAGGTGGGCTAAGGCCAAAAAGGGCATTAGCCCTGGGGTGGAATTTTGACCCATGTGATACTTTACCTCTTTTGTGGAGCATATAGGGTTGGATGCCATACCACTCTTAATCTAGGTTGTCCATTCCTGTGATTTTCATGGAATTAGCTAAGGGGCCCACCACCTACCAGGGTTATTTATCAGGTTTTACAGATTGCAAGTACATGCGTCAACTTTATGTGGGTTTTTCTTTTTTTCTTTTTTTTTTTTTTAGAGACAGGGTTTCACCATCTTGGCCAGGCTGGCCTTGAATTCCTGACCTCATGATCCACCCGCCTCAGCCTCCCAAAGTGCTGGGATTACAGGCATGAGCCACCGCACCCGGCCTGTATGTGGTTTTAAAGTTAGGATAAGGGCAAAAAGGGTCTAGCAGAGAAAAAAAATTTGGAGAAAGTAAAACTCCCAAACGTAAACATGGGATCATGTCTTTTTTGTTTTTGAGATGGAGTTTCACTCTTGTTGCCTAGGCTATAGTACAATGGTACAATCTCACCTCACTGCCACCTCTGCCTCCTGGGTTCAAGCGATTCTCCTGCCTCAGTCTCTTGAGTAGCTGAGATTACAGGCATGTACCATCATGCCCGGCTAATTTTGTATTTTTAGTAAAGATGGGGTTTTACCATGTTGGTCAGGCTGGTCTCGAACTCCTGATGTCAGATGATCCGCCCACCTCAGCCTCCCTGAGTGCTAAGATTATAGATGTGAGCCACCATGCCCAGTCTGATTATGTCTTTCTCAAGAGAAAGGTGGTCCATCCTTCTGTAGATGCTAGTGATTGTTTTAGCTTATGGCCAACATTTGAGGTTCAGCTATCTGAACCTATGGTTAAAGATTAAGGTCTTAAGGAAACATAAGGAAACAACTGATTATCCATCAAGATGGAAGAGTGTCCTTTCTCCCAAATTTGCTAGTTTTCCTTCTCTGCTAGACCTTTTTTCCTGTAGTCCTGATGTGTTTATGAATGAATTTATATTAACAAATCTGAGGCTTTCTGAGAGTGAACTTTGTGAAGTGCCTGTTTGTCTTTGTTAAGGTTCCTCTTTCTGAAGACCTACTTTGGAGGTGCAGCATTGCCCAGGTACACTTTTTAACAGTGCTGCTGTGTAGGACCGTAGAGATTGCACCCAGCACAGGGACACCTGTTTCAGGTGGCAAGTGAGGGTAGGAATCTATTCTGTGCTCTACTTACCAAGATGAGTACCTCATGTGGAACTGTGTGCCCTCAGAGAAGGAACACCTTTTCTAATCCACACAAAGGTGCTGTATGATATAGCACTGCTTTGTAGCTTTGCAACTGTTAGCCCAGCTGTAACTAACAGTTTCATCCATATACGTTGTGGGCTCTACCATGAGGTCTAGGTTGCTGCTGGCCCTAGGGGCTCCACGTGAACTCTTCATGGAAAAGGGCTTTTCATCATCATGCTCAGCTGAACCAAAGAGCGCAGCTTAAAATGGTAAACTTCGTTATGAGGCTGGAGAAATAACGTACAGAATAAGCTATTTAGAAAATAACCATTGTTGGCTGGGGGCAGTGGCTCATGCCTATAATTCCAGCACTTTGGGAGGCCGAGGCTGTTGGATTACTTGAGGTCAAGAGTTAAAGACCAGCCTGGCCAACATGGTGCAACCCCATCTCTGCTAATAATAACAAAAGTTAGTGGGGCATGGTGTCTCGTGCCTGTAATACCAGCTACTTGGGAGGCTGAGGCAGGGGAATTGCTTGAACCCAGGAGATAGAGGTTGCAGTGAGCTGAGATCGTGCCACTGCACTACAGCCTGGGGGACAGATTGACACTCTGTCTCCAAAAAAAAAAAAAAAAAAGACAAAAGTATCTGGTTAATGAAGGAGAGAAAGTATGGTAGCTATGTGCCACATTTGCTCTCGTTTTCTTACAGTGCTCACTTCGAGGGGTAAATGCAGTTATTTTTCTCTCCTGTTTCCCCCTACACTAGCATTCCTGAATTTCTGAAGACCTGAGGCTTTTTAGCCAATTTTGAAAATATTTACCCATTTGTATTTTCCATTAAGTGGTTGTTTACGCTTCCTGCTGTTTCATTTTTTCTTGGAGAGAGGAGGGGGAGTGCAAACCAAGGACAAGACTGAACTTCCTACTGCTTTTGCAGATAATGGCGGAGTATTTTTCAGAACAGTTGTCATGGATGAATGCTGTTTGGGGGCTCAAGGGAAAGGTACATTGAAAATGGTTTCTGTTGTCTTTTTTATTATTATTTTTAAACATGATTGAGGGTGGTAGATAGGAAGTCTCAGTTTGCTTTTGCTGCTGTCTTAGAGGAATTTATTAAAAGAAATTGTGTATTAAAAAACTAAAGAAGGAGAATAAACAATTCTTACCTGCAGGCCTTACCCAGAGTGGATTCAGTTTTTTTTCCTGTTCTACTTAAATGGATATTAGCGCTGTTCTTGGGACTGCTTAGAGTAGTTAACTGTAGTGATGTTGGACAGGTGTTAAGACTTGAGGCTGGGCGCTGTGATTCATGCCTGTAACCCTAGCACTTTGGGAGGCCAAGGTGGGTGGATCACCTGAGGTCAGGAGTTCAACACCAGCCTGGCCATCATGGTGAAACCTCACCTTAAAAAAAAAAAAAACATTTGAATGATGGGAGTATATTAGGGTTTATCAATAGTTAAGTCATACTGTAGAAAGCTATCACTGCGTTTTCTGCTTTTGTGGTTAAATATGTACAGAAATAAGGGAGTGAGAGATTGTGAGTTTTGGTGTATAAACTGATCCTTTGACTTTGTTGAAAAATGTAGGGAAGTAGTAGTAAGAGGAGCAACTATATATATGGAAGGGGCTCAGTGCGGTGGCTCACGCCTGTAATCCCAGCACTTTGGGAGGTCAAGGCGGTGGATCACTTAAACTGAAGAGTTTGAGACCAGCCTGGGCAACATGGTAAAACCCTGTCTCTACTAAAAATACAAAAATTAGCTGGGCATGGTGGCACATGCTTGTAATTCTAGCTGCTTGGGAGGCTGAGGCACAAGAATCACTTGAGCCTGGGAAGTGGAGATTGCAGTTAGCCAAGATGATGCCACTGCTCTCCAGCCTGGGCAACAGAGTGAGACCCTGTCTCAAAAA
>NW_016107464.1:2781668-2783886 GCF_001604975.1 Cebus imitator | reverse complement strand
AAAAAAAAAAAAAAAAAAAAAAAAAAAAAAAAAAAAAAAAAAAAAAAAGAAAAAGAAAAAAAGAAAACAAACTATATACATGGAAAAAACACTAGCAAGCAGAGTTAGGTAGTAGGACAATTTGGGACATTCTTGGAGTTGAAAAGTAGCCTTTCCATTCTGCTTCTGCACCTTGGATTTTAGTGGCTGCAGATGCTGTATGCTGACCTTCTGTTGCAAATCTGTTTTATTGTCAGAGAACTAAAAAGTAAGCAGTTTCTCAGACTAAATTGAAGTAGAGTAGGCCAAAAGTAAAACAAGTATTCATTTAATAATTACATTTACAAATAGAGAAGAGTTGAGACTCATAATTAAAGAGACAGGGTCTTGCTGTGTTTCCCAGGCTGGTCTTGAACTCCTGAGCTCAAGTAATCTCCTGCCTCGACCTCCCAAAGTGCTAGGATTACTACAGGCATGAGCCATTGTGCCCAGCAGAGATTCATAATTAATAAAAAGTATTTTTCATTTGGCTTTTGTGCTATCTTGTTAAAACATTTTTCTTTTCTTTTCTTTTTTTTTTTTTAAATAAGACGGGGTTTCACCATGTTGGTCAGGCTGGTCTTGAACTCCCGAACTCAGGTGATCCGCCTGCCTTGGCCTCCAAAATGCTTGGATTACAGGTATGAGCCACCAAGCCAGGCCAAAACATTTTTTTATAGATTTGTTTTTCTATGTAGATAGTTATTGCCACCTCAATACATATTTGAGCATCTATTGAGTGCCAGTAATGCCAATACTAACCACTGATTAACTGGGGTGATAGCTTTCGTTGTCAAAACTTCCTCACTTGAGGTCTCGAGAACAGCATAGAGGGGTGCAATTCAAGATAGTTATTGCTTGCTTTTCTCCCAAATTTCTTGCTTCTGTCTGCTCCCTGGTCTTCTGGGCTTGGTGATTGTGCCTGTCTGCCAGGATAGGCCCTGCTCTTCTCTCCACCCCCCACATGGGAGGAGGTGCAGAGGCTGAACAGAACCCTGGCTGGTCACTACAAGTAAAACCCCGCAAACAATATTGAACTAGAACTGAGGGCCACCACAGTGGCTCCAGTTGCTCTTCCTCTGTTGCCACCTCCCACCCTTTTCTGTGGAGCTTGGAGGGCACCCTCCCTCTACCGTTATACAAAGAAGCTTTGTGCTCTGAGGATATTCTAAAGGCGAGATCACTGCAATTATAATTCCCTAGGCACAACCAAGTAGTGGGGGCAGGCAGGGTAAAGATGGTATCCAAGTACTTGTTGGTAGGGACAAGTCAGGCAGGGATTAAAAATCATCTGGAGACAGTACCAAAAGTGGATAATGGAGTGTTGTTGTTAATAGTGACAGGAACGTGTTTAAGTGACTACATTTCAGAGTTTTAAATTGTAATACTTTCAGCTTTAAAAAAGGACAAGACTGAGCTTGGAACTTTTTTTTTTAAGTTTGAAATTGTAACTGAAATGTACTTTAGAGGAAGATATATAGAATTCTGAGTCTACTTTGCATTATGTTTGTGTTGCCAGAATGATTGATTGCTCACGAAAGCCAAATATGTAACTTGCTTACTCTCCCAGGGATGCACCCACCGATTTTTTTTTTTTTTTAAATTAAGCACTGACTGACATTTTTGGGAAGCTGGTTCCCCCCTATTGCCACCAGAAAACAATCAGTTTATTTGGGGATGTATGCTTAATAAATTCTTTCTCTATTTTTTTGTTGAGATGGAATCTTGATTTATCACCTGGGCTGGAGTGCAGTGGCAATACCTTGTCTTACTGCAATCTCCCCTTTCTGGGTTCAAGCCATTCTCCTGTCTCAGCCTCCTGAGTAGCTCGGATTACAGGTGCGCACCACCATGCCCTATAATTTTTGTTTTTTTGTTTGTTTGTTTTTTGAGATGGAGTCTCGCTCTGTTGCCCAGGCTGGAGTGCGGTGGTGTGATCTCAGCTCACTGCAACCTCTGCCTTCCGGGTTCAAGAGATTCTCCTGCCTGTGCCTCCTGAGTAGCTGGGACTATAGGTGTGCGCCACCACACCCAGCTAATTTTTGTATTTTTCAGTAGAAACAGGGTTTCACCATATTGGACAAACTGGCCTCGAACTCCTGACCTTGTGATCTGCCTGCCTTGACCTCCCAAAGAGCTGAGATTATAAGCATGAGACACTGCGCCCAGCCTAATTTTTTTTTTTTTTTTTTTTTTTTTT
>NW_016107464.1:2778059-2781598 GCF_001604975.1 Cebus imitator | reverse complement strand
GCCTCCTGGGTTCAGGCAATTCTCCTGCCTCAGCCTCCTGAGTAGCTGGGATTACAGGCACGCGCCACCATGCCCAGCTGATTTTTTGTATTTTTAGTAGAGACGGGGTTTCATCATGTTCACCAGGATGGTCTCGATCTCTTGACCTTGTGATCCACCTGCCTCGGCCTCCCAAAGTGCTGGGATTACAGGCTTGAGCCACCGCGCCCGGCCCAATTTTTGTATTTTTAGTAGAGACAGAGTTTTGTCCTTTTGGCCAGGCTTGTCTTGAACTCCAGACCTCAGGTAATCCACCCGTCTTGGCCTCCCAGAGTGCTGGGATTACAGGTGTGAGCCACCTTGCCCAGCCGATGTGCTTAAGAAACTCTTATATCAACCATTCTATGTCATGATGTACTTCTAGATCTTGTTGGCAATCTTTTAGTGAATACTTTTTCTTAATATGTTAATTGTTACTCTATCCTTTTTTTTTTTTTTTTTCCCTTTGAGATGAAGTCTTGCTCTGTCACTCTGGCTAGAGTGCAATGACACGATCTCGGCTTACTGCAACCTCTGCCTCCTGGGTTCAAGCGATTTTCCTGTCTCAGCCTCCTGAGTAGCTGGGACCACAGGCACAAGATACCATACCTGGCTAATTTTTTAATATTTTTAGTAGTGGTGGGATTTCACCATATTGGCCAGGCTGGTCTTGAACTTCTGACCTCAAGTGATCTGTCTGCCTAGGCTTCCTAAAGTGCTGGGATTACAGGTGTGAGAAACTGTGCCAGCCTTACCATATACTTATTACTGGTGTCTCAAATTGCTGTTTTCTGTTTGTTTTTTGAGACAAGGTCTTGCTTTATTGCCCTCTGGAGTGCAGTGGCAGTGGTAATCATAGCTCACGGCAGTTCTGTCTCCCAGGCTCAAGCAGTCTTTCCACCCCAACCTCCTTAGTAGCTGGGACTATGGGTGTCAACCACCCTAACCTTTTAAGCTATTTTTGTGAGATGAGGGTTTCACTGTGTTGCCTAGGCTGGTCTTGAACTCCTGGGCTCAAGTGATCCTCCCACCTTGGCCTCCTAAAGTGCTGGGATTATAATAGGCATGAGTGACCATGCCCAACCTGTTTTGTTTTTGTATTGTGTAAGAAATGCACCAAACAATTGATTGCAAGGTGATCTTTAGACTTTAGGACAGTAAATTTCAGGAGTCCATACTCAGGATGAGGGTGGCCCTTTTTGTTGCTGTAATTATAGCATTGACGTCTATGGTGTACAGGTAGATAAAGTATGTACTCCATGGAAACCTATGGCTACAGTAAGCTGTCCTTTCCTCTAATGACTTGGAGTCAACTCAGGAGTTAGACCTTTATTGTTACTGCCTAGCATAATTTTGTCCTGGGTTAGGAAACTGACCTTAAGTTTATCTCCACTTAAGACTGCCAGGGCCAGGCTCAGTGGCTCATGCCTGTAATTCCAGCACTTCAGAAGGCCAGGATGCGTGGATTACCTGAGGTCAGGAGTTCAAGACCAGCCTGGCCAACATGATGAAATCCCATCTCTACTAAAAATATAAAAACAATTATTTGGGCAAGGTGGCGGGCGCCTGTAATCCCAGCTACTTGGGAGGCTGAGGCAGGAGAATCGCTTGAACCTGGGAGGAGGAGGTTACAATGAACCAAGACCTCGTCATTGCACTCTGGCCCGAAAAAAAAAAAAAAAACTCTAAAAAAAAAAAAAAAAAAAAAAAAAAAAAAAAAAACTGCTAGATAGTTCATTAAAAGTATATTGCCCAAATAATCCTTTGAAAAGCTGTACCAATTTGACAGCTAAATTTTATGAGATTTAAAAATACACAAGGATGTGGCTCACGCCTATAATCCAAAAATACACAAGGATTGACTGGGTTCGGTGGTTCATGCCTATAATCCTAGCACTTTGGGAGGCCAAGGCCGGTGGATTGCCTGAGGTCAGGAGTTAAAAGACCAGACTGGCCAACATGGTGAAACCCATCTCTACTAAAATACAAAAATTATCGGGGCCTGATGGTGGGTGCCTGTAATCCCAGCTACTCTGGAAAGGGGAGAATCACTTGAACCTGGGAGATGGTGGTTGCTGTGAGCCAAGCTTGCACCACTGCACTCCAGCCTACGCAGCTCTCAAACCAAAAAAACACACAAGGATTTAGTTTATCTGCCTTTAATTAAGAATGAGGTTGATTTTTTAAAAACCCTGTTTTAGTTAAGTATGTTGTTCAGCAGTGACTTTTATTTTAGCTTAATTGTAAACTATTATCTAGGTTACTTTATTTGCCTCATTTATAATTTATATTTCTTTTGGGGATTAACCTCTGTGTTGGCCACTAAAAAATAGTGATTTGGGGCTGGTCATGGTGGCTCATACCTGTAATCCCAGCACATTGGGAAGCCAAGGCGGGCAGATCATCTGAGGTCAGGAGTTTGAGACCAGCCTGGCCAACATGGTGAAACCCCATCTTCACTAAAAATACAAAAAATTAGCCAGGCGTGGTGGTGGGTACCTGTACTCCCAGCTACGGGCAGGAGAATCAGTTGAACCCAGGAGGTGGAGGTTGCAGTGAGCCAAGATCACACCACTGCACTCCAGCCTGGGTGATAGAGGGAGACTGTCTTACACACACACAAAATGATAATAATAGTGATTTGGTAAACATTTGTTGAATGTTTACTAGGCACAGTGAGGATTTCAGAGATAATTCAGATATGCAGCAGTTCAGTGATAGATTATGACAATGTTAGCAGAACAAATTCATTTTTGGGATTGCAAAAAATCACAATTGCATTAATAGTAATAGTAATGGTTTTTTTCTTTTTTTGAGAGAGAGTCTCACTCTTGCCCAGGCTGGAGTTAAGTGGTGCGCTCTCAGCTCACTGCAATTTCCACCTCCCAGGTTCGAGCAATTCTCCTGCCTCAGCCTCCTGAGTAGCTAGCTGGGACTACAAGTGCATGCAACCATGCCTGGCTAATTTTTGTATTTTTAGTAGAGACGGGGTTTTACCACGTTGGCCAGGCTGGTATCAAACTTCCTATCTTAGGTTATCTGACCGCCTTGGCCTCCCAAAACTGCTGGGATTGCAGGCGTGAGACACTGTGCCCAGTCTAATGATACGATTTGATAACCTTGATGATTAACCATGGCAAAGAAATATTTAATCAGATCAAATATTTAAGTGGCTTTCTAAGTAAAAGCCATATTTTTTAGTCTGACATTGAGGGCCAGCATTCTTGGGTCCTCATTATTCCAGTCTTTACTGTTCTTCCTCATGAATATTATTCTCCAGGGAAATAGAACAATACCTTTTTGCCTACCTGTGTATGACTTTTCTACGTCTGTTCCTTTGATTGTTGCTTCAGCTTATAATGCCTCTCTTCCCTTTGGTTACTTTTCTAAATCCTACTTATTTTTTAATATCTAGGTAATAGTAGGCCGGGCGCGGTGGCTCAAGCCTGTAATCCCAGCACTTTGGGAGGCCGAGGCGGGTGGATCACAAGGTCAAGAGATCGAGACCATCCTGGTCAACA
>NW_016107464.1:2776324-2777668 GCF_001604975.1 Cebus imitator | reverse complement strand
TAGGTAATAGTGATCAGTTATTGTGTGCTTTATTATTTAAAGCTCTATTCCAAGTATTTTATGTGGATTAATTCATTTAAGCCTCACTGCAGTCCTCTAAGGGACTCATATCATACTTATTCTACAGATGAAGAAATTGGAGCACATAGATAGATGTCAAACTACCCACTGGAGATGATACAGCTATTAAGAGTGTTACCTGGGATGTGAACCCAGGTAGTCTAGTTCCAGAATCTGTATTTTCAGCCATCATGCTTTACTGCATCTTACATTACAGATAGCCTCCGAAAAACACAGCAATTGGTTTTGATAACAAAAGACTGAATACAAGCAAAGTTGATCACTGTTTTCAGCCAGTGAAGATAATTTGCAGTCTTTCGTTTTGCCCTAGTCTCTCCTCATAAATATCTTTTTTTTTTTTTTTTAAGTTTTGAATTACTTTTCTAGGGGTTTTATTTTTTGAGACGGAGTTTTGCTCTTGTTGACTAGGCTGGAGTGCGGTGGTGCGATCTCGACTCACTGCAACCTCCGCTTCACTGCAACCTCCGCCTCCTGGGTTCAAGCAATTCTCCTGCCTCAGCCTCCCGAGTAGCTGAGATTACTGCGCCACCATGCCTGACTAATTTTTTGTATTTAGTAGAGATGGGGCTTCATTCACCATGTTGGTCAGACCAGTCTCAAACTCCTGACCTCAGGTGATCCACCCACCTTGGCCCCCCAAAGTGCTGCGACTACAGGCAGGAACCACTGCGCCCAGCTGATGTTAGGTTTTTAAAAATTGAGTTTTTAAGTCAATCATTACTTTGTTACATCAGGAGTAGGAGTACCTGCATCGGAGTGGTACACTTTTATTCTCTTCTCTTCTCTTCTTCTCTTTCTTTTCTTTCTTCTTTCTTTTTCTTAATGATGTTTCACGCTTGTTGCCCAAGCTGGAATGCAATGGTGCAATCTTGGCTCACTGCAGCCTCCACCTCTTGGGTTCAAGTGATTCTCCTGCTTCAGCCTCTCGAAGAGCCGGGATTACAGGTGTGTGCCACCACACCTGGCTAATTTTTTGTATTTTTAGTAAAGACGGAGTTTCACCATGTTGGCCAGGCTGGTCTTGAATTCCTGAGCTCAGGTGATCCACCTGCCTCTGCCTCCCAAAGTGCTGGGATTACAAGTGTGAGCCACTGTGCCTGGCCCTGGATTCTCTGTAAATCAGGCATATTTAAATTACTTATTAGAAAAGGTCCCATGCTTGGTGATTCTCAACATTAGATATTCACAGAGTGCTTGTTTGGGCACTTAAGCAGATGAAAAAAAAAACTTCTTGGCTGGGCTTGGTAGCTCACTGTCGTCTAT
>NW_016107464.1:2773150-2774854 GCF_001604975.1 Cebus imitator | reverse complement strand
GTATTTTTAGTAGAGACGGGGTTTCACCATGTTGACCAGGATGGTCTCGATCTCTTGACCTCGTGATCCACCCGCCTCGGCCTCCCAAAGTGCTGGGATTACAGGCGTAAGCCACCGCGCCCGGCCCTATTCCAGGATATTTTAAAGCTTCAAGTAAAAGCTACCATTACCTGCTAAAAAAGAAACACTCCTTCTCCCCCAAACAAATCCAAGAAGCAAAGCAACAAGTGAAAATGTTTGATTTTTTTAAAGTGAATTTGTAATTTGGATAGAGTGGCTCACCTGTAATCGCAGTTACTTGGAAGGTTGAGGTGGGAGGATGACTTGAGGCCAGATGTTTGAGACTATCCTGGGCAACATAGCAAGACTCTGTTTCTAAAAAGAGGTAAATTTATGTGCAACTTTTATGAATTCTGTGTTGAGATCAAAACTGAAGTCACAAGTTGACTCTGGAATGTTTAGATCTTTTGATTTAAACTGTACATCTTTTGAGTCTAACTTTTGGTAGAACAAAATTAAAAAAAAAATAAATGGTCTGAATTGACAGAGTGAGTTTTATTATTTTGAGATGAGAGTCACTATTTTGCCCAGGCTGGCCTGGAACTCCTGGACTCAAGCAATCACTTCAGTCTCTGGAGTAGCTGGGATTACCGCCTTAGAAGTGGTTTTGACAAGTTATTCTGGAACTGTGTTGGAGAAATTTAAAAAAGGTTGGGGTGGGAGTCGAACTCAAACTAGTTTTAGCATACCAGGATCTTTTTATAGGACATTTGAGATGTAAACATGTTTCCTTTTGAATTTTGGTAGAAAAGTTATATTATTTTTCCCGATGCTATGTAATCAAAAACACAAGTCTCAAATTTATTTTTAAGGCTTGATTAAAACCTCTTGTTTCTATGGAAGAAAAGTTATTAAATTGAAAGGGGGCTTTAGAAATTTTAATTCCAAGATTGCTTTAAGAAGGGGGAGGCAAGTCAAATTGGATATGTGCCTCACAGAATTGACCTTGCTACTTCCTGGGTCTGGGAAGCTTGAGGGGGCTGTGTTGCATTGGGGCGGAGCATAAGCCTGGTAGGAGCTAGAAGTGAAACTGGAAGTGCCTTAAAAAAGCACATCCTTGTGTTAGGCCGAGTCAAGCTGGATTGAGCAGTGAGGCTGTAGGATTCTCAGGCATAAATGTGTATGTAGTTCAGCTGTAGATTTGCTGAAAGAACCGACAGTTTGCAGTACAACAGACCACAGAGAAGCCTCAGTGGAGGAAAATGAGAGAGAAGCAAAGGGAGAGATGGAGTTAGGGGCCTTAGGGTTCAGATTTTGAAATAAAATCCATGAGCCTTTGAGGGAGGCTGCAGGAAGTTAAAGGTGAAACACTGGAAGTATTTTTCCCTCCCTCTTGCTATATGGAGGTGGGGGCCGCTACATGGAAATCGGGGGTAGATGTTGGTAAAGGTGTCCTTGTTTGAACAGAGAAGCTAAGGTATGTCCCCTTGGTTTGTTTTAAGGTGATGGATTCCTATTACAATGTTAGTGATACAAACAAAGGTTAGCCAGTCTTGGTAATTTTATTATGTCTGGGGTTAAAATTGAAATTTCCTTTATTTAAAAAGAAAAAGAACTTATAGCTTATGATATAACACTGACACTTAAGCAAAACACATTTCCAAGGCAGTTTTTTTTTTTTTTTTTTTTTTTTTTTTTTTTTTT
>NW_016107464.1:2756953-2771469 GCF_001604975.1 Cebus imitator | reverse complement strand
AGTAGAGACCGGGTTTCACCATGTTGGTCAGGCTGGTCTGGAACTCCTAACCTAAGGTGATCTACTCGCATTGGCCTCCCAAAGTGCTGGGATTATAGGTGTGAGCTACTGCAACAGGCCTGAACATTGTTTTCTAACCGAACTGAAAATATTGGGGGAAAAAAGATTGAAGAAAGCAGTAGAGTAATACCATTCATGTTAAACGAATAGTACTCCATAAAACACTTCTCTATATTTTATTGTGATATGTCTCTCTGTCTATATAGAAAGGACCAACAGTAAACCCCATCTAACTGATGTTAACAAAGATGATTACTTCTGGAGAGAAGGATTTAGGATTATGGAGGGTGGGACTTCAGGTTTCTATGTAAGATTTTACTTTTAATGAAGAAATTATAGTTTTACCTTGTGTATTTAATTTTTGTTTGCTTGTTTGTTTTTGGAGACAGAGTTTCCCTCTTATTGCCCAGGTTGAATGTTCCGTGTCTTGATCTCAGCTCATTGCAACCTCCGCCTCCCAGGTTCAAGCAATTCTCGTGCCTCAGCCTCCTGAGTAGCTGGGATTCCAGGCACTCACCACGCCTGGCTAATTTTTGTATTTTTAATAGAGATGGGGTTTTGCCATGTTGGCCAGGCTGGTCTCAAACTCTTAACCTCAAGTGATCCACCCGCCTCAGCCTCCCAAAGTGCTGTGATCACAGGCATGCGCCACCATGCCAGCCTCATGTATTTAATTTTATAAAAAGTTAAAAGAAATCTGGGTTGGATATCTTTTCTTTACCTCTCCAGATCTATCCTCTATTCTTTTCTACCTGCCTCTTTGCTCCAGGCAAAGAACCCTCAGGCCCTCTGAATTGAAGGGCCAGAATATTTATCCCTTCACCTCTCAGGGTAGCATGTATTACATACCCAGGTTCTGGTAATCTGTGTCTCGTACCTTCTTCGGAAGCAATATTGTCCTGCCCTCCCCCGCCTTTTTTTTGAGACAAGAGTCTTGCTCTGTCCAGCATGCTGTAGTACAGTGGTGCGATCAGGGCTCACTGTAGGCTTGAACTTCTGGGTCCAAGCAGTCTTCACACCTCAGCCTCTGCAGTAGCTGGTGTAGCGTGCACCGCCACAGTTGGCTGGTTTCTAAACATTTTTTGTAGAGATGGAATCTTGCTGTGTTTCCCAGACTGTTCTCGAACTCCTAAGCTGTCTTCCTGCCTTGACATCCCAAAGTTCTGGGATTGCAGGTGTGAGCCACTGGTGCTCAACCTTGTTCCGCCTTTACTAGTCCTGATTTCTGTTCCATCCCCATGGTTTCCGTAGGCTCTTACCCCCCAATTTTGTAATTATTTCTTTTACAGATTATTTCTAATTTGTATTTCCTATCTCTTTACTTTTGGGACCCTGAATGATGGATCCTCCATTCTTATTCCTTTCCCCACTATAATTCCAGAGGTGGTAACATTTTGGTGTGTGTCCACAAATTACCCTGTATAAGAAGGGCAGACATTTACATATAGAGATGATATATGGAAGTACACATTAATCATTGAAAAGCTGTAGTGGGTTTTATTGTTGCTGCTAATGGTGTTATTCTTGGTAGAGATGTTACATCCCAAATGGCCTGACCCACTCAGTTAGTGACTCTTGAAGCAGAGAGCAGCAGAGTCATAATCTGACCTCCTTATTGCCATATTGAGGAAATAGGCCCACAGAGGGCTAGGTTCTTCTCTCAGGCCCTATAGCTCAGAGCTGCGACCTCCTTGCACTGGGCTGTTTTCTCTTGCTGCATACTCACTCTCCTTAATTCAGTGATAGTCAAAGCGTTTGAATATATACTCTGAAAATAATTCTGAAAAATTTTAAATAGACATCTTAATTTTTTTCATAATTCTGAGTGGTTGGAAAAGATGTAATTTCCCTATTACTGTTACGTGTGTGTGTGTGTGTTAGCAATCAAATTAGTTCCTTTTTTTGAAATGGAGTCTTTCTCTGTTGCCCGGGTTGGAGTGCAGTGGAGCTATCTCTGCTCATTGCAACCTCCGCTTCCTGGGTTCAAACGATTCTCCTGCCTCAGCCTCCTGAGTAGCTGGAATTACAGGCATGTGCCACCACACCCAGCTACTTTTTGTATTTTTAGTAGACACCGGGCTGGTCTCGAACTCCTGACCTCAGGTGATCCACCTGCCTCGGCCTCCCAAAGTGCTGGGATTACAGGCATAAGCCACTATGCCCGGCCTTATTTTATTGTACTTTATTTTTTTTTTGAGATGGAGTCTTGCTCTGTCACCCAGTCTGGAGCACAGTGGCGCAATCTTGGCTCACTGCAACTACCACCTCCTGGGTTCAAGTGATTCTCCTGCTTCAGCCTCCCCAGTAGCTGGGATTACAGGCATTCGCCACCACGCCTGGCTAATTTTCTAGTTTTAGTAGAGACGGAGTTTCTCCTTGTTGGTCAGGTTGGTCTCGAACTCCCAACCTCAGGTGATCTGCCTGCCTCAGCCTCCCAAAGTGCTGGATTACAGGCATGAGCCACCATGCCTGGCGCTATTATTTTTTAAATGATCGTCTTTTCAGAATCTATTCTTGGGTTTATTATTTGTATATTTTTGTATACTAATTCAGGAATTTCTCTTTATTTTGTCTTTATACTTTTTTTTCTTTCTTTCTTTCTTTTTTTTTTTTAAAATGGAGTCTCGCTCTGTTGCTCAGGCTGGAGTGCAATGGCACAATCTCGGCTTGCTGCAACCTCCACCTCACTGCAACCTCCACCTCACTGCAACCTCCACCTTCCAGGGTCCAGTAATTCTGCCTCAGCCTCCTGAGTAGCTGGGACTACAGGCACGTGCCATGACACCAGGCTAATTTTTGTATTTTCAGTGGAGATCAGGTTTCACCCCATTGGCCAGGCTGGTCTCAAACTCCTGACCTCAGGTGATCTGCCTGCCTGAGCCTCCCATAATGCTGGGATTACAGGTGTGAGCCACTGCGCCTGGCCGTCTTTATGGCTTCTTGAGTTTTTTTTTTTTTTTTTTAAACAAGTAAACATCGTCTTCTGATTACAAAAGTATATGTGGCAAAAATTAAAATATTATAGAAATACATATTAGAGAAAACAAAAGTTCTTTTATTTGAATTCTGCAGAGATCTGCGAGGAAAGATACATAGTGTTGTTGTGTATACATTTACAAAAAGTTGGACCATCCTATATATATTGTTTTGAAACTTATTTCTCACTTTATAATACATTTTCGTTCTCTTTCCAAGTCAGTATTTATAAATCGACTTATTTCATGAAATCTTTGTTTGATATATAAAATACGTGTAGAAACATTAATATCTTGTAAGTTTGCAGCTCAGTGAATCATCATAGTGTGAACACGTGTGTAACTACCAAGAAATAAAATATTAGAAGTACCCTATAAGCCTCGCATTGTGCCTGCTACCTCATTCTTAACAGCTTTATTGAAATACAAATTTACATATACAATTTACCCAAATAAAGTATACAATTAAGTGGTTTTTGGTATATTCACAGTTGTGTAACCAATACCACTATCTAGAATACCAGAACATTTTCATCTCCCTGAAAAGAAATCCTCCACTCATTGGCAGTCACTCTCCATTTCCTCCCACCTCAGTCCTAGGCAACAGCTATCTACTTTCTGTCTCTGCAGATTAGCTTGTTCTGGACCTTTTATATAAATAGAATCACACAATGCGCACTTCTATGACCAGTACTGGCTTCTTCCACTTAGCATAGTGTTTTCAGGTTCATCTATGTTGTAACATATATCAGCACTTTATTCCCTTTTTATGGGTAAATATTAGTTGTATAGATGTATTTTATCTGTTCATCAGTTAATGGACATATGGATTGCATCCTATTTTGGATGATTATGAATAATGCTGCTGTGAGCATTTGTGTACAAGTTTTTACATACGTTTTCATTTCTGTTATAAAACACGAACCCACCCCTATGTAGGAGTAGAATTATTGGGTCAAATGGAACTCTGTGCTTAACCTTTGAGGAACTGCCAAGCTGTTTCTTTTCTTTTTTTTTTTTTTAATAAATTTTTTAAAAGCCAGTCGAATTTAGCAGTGGGGGGTTGTATACCAACTTTAGTGATACTAATGTTAATAAGTTCTGATAACCCACTACCATCAGACCAGCCTGCCAAGCTGTTTCTTAAGGTGGTTACACCATTTTATATTCCCAACAGCATTGTACCAGGGCTCTAATTTCTCCACATTGTTGCCAACACTTGTTTCTCTGTTATGTGTCTTTTTGATTATAGCCCTCTACTGGGTGGGAAATGGTATCTCGTTTTAGTTTTGATTTGCATTCCCTAATGGCTAATGATATTAAACATTTTTTTTTGTGTTGTTGGTCCATGCAGATTTTAAAAAGGCTTTTAAAATTCTCTAATTGTCAGAGGCAGAGCACTAAATAGTATCTTTTTGAGTCCTGATAATTGTAAAACAAGCATTTTATTACACTGTACTTCTCTGCCTTCTTTACTTTTTTTCTTTGCAAATCTGGAATTTTATTTATGTTATCTTTATATGTTACATGTTTTTGGAAACGATTTTTTGAAAATGTTTCACACAATTATGTGGTTAGATTGATAATAGTTATTTAGATATATCTGTATTTTAACTTGTTGTTTCCTTTTATTCTTAGCTATACAGTGTATGTACATTAATTCATTGGGTGAATTTTGCAGTTTCCAGGATTTGTGTTTTTATGGAATTTGTATCAGATGACTGATAATCTGATACAAATATGATTTCAAAGCTGTGATTAAGGCTTGTATTTCATTTACATAATCCAGAGCTTTGATCTTACCAGGAATTAGAAGATAATTATTTTTTTGGTCACTTACTCTTCTGAGAACAGAGGAGTTTGCAGAGAAAAATTGCTTAGTCTGTTTCTTGGTGATTAGAGGGATGATTAGGGAAATTAAATAGACAGACTGGAGAGCATGGTTCAATTATTTGGAAGAATTACCTGATCCCAGTGCACCATACATACTTGCCTTTGTTCAAATATAATATGTACATATCTTTGTGTGATTCATCAGAACCATTGCCCGCTCTGTGACCACGTCTTTGTGTTATTACAAATGATAACTTTTTTTGTCTGGTGTACCTTACTTTACCCAAAAGGTAAACAGTTCATATTGAAATTTGAATGGAAATGCTCCTTGAGGAGTCTACAAGGAGATGCCCAGCAGGATGGCATAATTGTGAGTTTTTCAAGGCCTACATTTAGAGCGTTGAAAAACTAGTATTCTATTTCATGGGTCCAGAAATGAGACTTTCCTTGCATTCCTGCAGGTAATCAGATGCATATTATCTAAATAACAGAAGGTTTGTATCAAACTGAAAATGCCAGTTTATTATCTCATAATGTGAAAAGGGCCTTTCTCATGACTTACATTGCAACAAACAAATGAATGTCTACTTTGTACCAGACCTACATACTTGCTACACAGTGGTGAACAAAAGCAGGTAAAACCTCTACTTTTATGAAGCATGTATCCTCATGATGTGAGACAGACAGTAAGCATAAATATGCCATAAGGATGATAAGTGCTAAGAAGAAAAATAGATCAGGTTAGGCAAAGATAGGCAAAGGAAGAAAGAGAGGGCTATTTAAATCAGTTGACCAGGCTGCTCTGCTTATGGAGTAGCCATTCTTTATTCCTTCACTTCCTTAATAAACTTGTTTTCATTTTAAAAAAAAATGTAAATCAGAGTGGGGTGTGGTGGCTCGAAGACGGGCAGATCACCTGAGGTCAGGATTTGGAGACTAGTCTGGCCACCATGGCGAAACCCCATCTCTACTAAAAATACAAATCTTAGCCAGGCGTGGTGGCACCCTCCTGTAGTCCTACTTACTTGGGAGGCTGAAGCATGAGAATCACTTAAACTGGGAGGCGGTTTAAGTGCTGAGATCATGGCACTGCACTCCAGCCTGGGTGACAGAGCCAGACTCTGTCTCAAAAAAAAAAAAAAGAAAAAAATCAGTTGGTCAGTGAAAGCCTCTTTGGTGCAGTGACATTTGAGCAGGGACCTGAAGGAAGTTAGGAATCAAGCTGTTTAAGTGCAGAAGCTCTGATGCAAAAGTACTTGCTGTATTCAAGGAACCAGGAGTGTTCAGGGGTAAAATGGTGACCTTCTAGGCTATTAGGAAGACTTGTTTTTGACCTTTGTTCTGAATGAGATGAGATCACTGAGCAGAGGATGGTGATATATGGTATGACTTCCTTTTTAGGATCTTTCTGGCTCCTGCGCTCAGAATGGGTTGTAAGAGGGGAGGGTAAGGGTTGAAGCAGGAAAAGCAATTGGAGCCTGTTATGGTAGAGCAGGAGAGAGATGAGGTGATTTACCTGAGTCTTGGTAATGAATAGCTGGGAAGTTTGCTAAGTTGCAAACAGGCTACTTGGTGTATAGTCAGTCACCCTTCAGTCCTCGTCGACTTGATCCTTTTTTTCCAGTTCCCTGAAACTGCTCTTGCCAAGGTCATCAATGATAGTGGGTTGCCAAACCAGGGGATATTCAGGCCACATCTCACTGCATCTCTTACCAGAGTTAACTACAGAATTCATCCTCTTTCTTGGATCCCAGCCTATTGGCTTCTGTAATCTCATAATTCTTGTTTTTCCTCTCACCTTTGCATATACTTTTTGTTCACCCCTTTTCCCCAATCAATGCATGTGAATTCCTCAGGGCTTAGGCCTGTTCCTTCATCTCTCTTCTGTATTTCTGGATGATAGCATTTGTTCTCAAGGATTTAAGTATCATTTATGTGCTGAGAATCCCCAAATTTGTATTTTATAGGGAGCTCATACTTCACATGTCCAAAACTGAAATTATCTAGCAAACCTGTTTTTCCCCTTAGTTTTATCAGAAATGGACACTGAACCGCTTAAACCAGGAATCTGGGAGTCATTTTTGACATCTTTGTTTTTCTTACCCACAACTCCCCACCACATTCTTCACCAGACCCTTTCCAACTCATTTCCAGAATGTATTTTGTATTCTTTGACTTTTTTTTTTTTTTTTTTAAAGACAGAATTTCACCATGTTCGTCAGGATGGTCTCGAACTTCTGACCTCGTGATCCGCCCGCCTCAGCCTCCCAAAGTGCTGGGATTACAAGCGTGAGCCACCACGCCCAGCCTCTTTGAATTCTTTTCACTGACGCTATCCCATCTCCCCCTGAACTGTTGCAGTAGCCTTTCAGCTGGTCTTCACACTTCTTCTCTGGTCTCTCCCATTTTTTCAATGCAAAGCAGCCAGAGAGAGCTTTTGAAGAACGGGTCACATGGTTACTTAAACTATTCAGCGGCTTCCCATTGCACTTGAATTTACACAGTTTTTCCTGTCTCTTTCAAGCTGTTTTCTCTGCATAGGATACTCTTGTTCTGTCCTTTGAGTACTCTGCTCCTTCTTATCCATGAGTTCTCAGCTTTCTTCTGAGGCTTCCTTGACTACTGAGTCCAAAGAAGGTTCTGCCTCTCTGCTCTTTCATTGTATTCTGGCTTGCATTTTCCTTTATAGCACGCAACTTACCGCTACTCATTCATGGGTTAACATCCCTGGGCAGACTTTTTTTTTTTTTTAACGACAGAGTTTTGCTTTTGTTGCCCAGGCTGGAGTGCAATGGTGCAGTTTCAGTTCACTGCAACCTCTGCCTCCCGGGTTCAAGCGATTCTCCTGCTTCAGCCTCCCAAGTAGCTGGGATAACAGGTGCACACCACCATGCGCAGCTAATTTTTGTATTTTTAGTAGAGACGGGGTTTCCCCATGTTGGCCAGGCTGATTGTGAAGTCCTGATCTCAGGTGATCTACCTGCCTTGGCCTCCCAAAGTGCTGGGATTCCAGGCATGAGCGACTGCGCTCAGCCTCCTTGTTTTCAAGATGGGGTTTCACTCTTGTTGCCCAGGCTGGAGTGCAATGGTGTGATCTTGGCTGACTACAACCTCTGCCTCCCAGGTTCAAGCCATTCTCTTGCCTCAGCCTCCCGAGTAGCTGGGATTATAGGTATGTGCCATCACGCCCAGCTGATTTTAGTAGAGATGGGGTTTCTCCATTTTGGTCAGTGGCTTCCTTGTTTGCTAGACGCCTATTTGGAATCATGAAGGAAGTGTTTGGGTAATTAACTCTCTGTGCTTAGATGAAACAATTACGTTGTGCCAATAAATGAGAGAATTGGAATTTCCATTATATTTATCGCTCATTACTGTTTTTAATCCTCAACCTCTTGTAGGCAGCATTCTTAGTATCTTGTAGGCAGTTGATCATAATCTTAAGAAACCATAAGAAAACTGTTTTTAAAGTTAACATTTGTGATCTCTAATTGGAAGCACTGATTTTGGCCCTAAGTAGGGTTTTTAGATATTAAGAAGTATGGTTTTTATAAATGGATTTAAGTCTTTGTTGTTTAAGTTAGAAAAACATTTGTTTGCGTTAAGTTAAAAAATTTTCCCATAAATTGTTGGATAGCAATAGCCTAAAAATACGTAGGTGTAAAAGAGAACATTTGTGCTGATGTTACCAGTTGCCACAGAGTATCCTATGTGCGCAGATTTCTTGACGACATAATCCTTTCTCCATTTTCTTTTGGGAAAACACTAAAATCAATTAAAACTGATTTTTAATATGTACATGACAGTAGAAGATGGAAATGAAAATAAACTTTCCTAAAATCCATAAGCCTCTAAAGTGAAAAATTAGTAGTATTTAGTGATGGTAGAAGGAAAGCAGGATTTCTTTGTAAGCACCATACAATAATCAGAGTTAATGTTTTATATAGCCTATGATGGAGTGTGTACACACATACACATACTCAGTCTTGCACACTCACATGTCCAGGGTATTAAATACAAAAGAATTCTTCAGTGTCGGAAAACAAGGGATTTGTGTTCACAGCTTATAAAACCATGATAATGGATTTATTCTCTAAATACAAAATACTCAATGTACCAAAATGAAGGCAGTGCCCCATCCCTAATGTTTGACAGAGAGATTTTTGTTTTGGACAAATAAAAAGAGTAAATATGTTAACAGAGGTTACTAAACTTAGGTTTATCTATAGGAAGTGTAGTACTCGTCGAGATAAAGTAATTTCAGGGAGTGTTTTTGCTGGGAGGCCCTTACCCTAGGGATTCTTCCAGAACATTTCTATCCCTTCCCCAGTCTTTACAGTGTGTAACTATGGATGGAGGGCAATCTTTGCTTTTTTTTTTTTTTTTTTTTTTTTTTTTTTTTTTTTTTTTTTTTTTTTTTTTTTTTTTTTTTTTTTTTTTTTTTTTTTTTTTTTTTTTTTTTTTTTTTTGAGACTCAGTCTCTGTTGCCAGGCTGGAGTGCAATGGATGGTGCAAGCTCAGCTCATTGCAGCCTCCACCTATGGAGTTCAAGCGATTCTCCTGCCTTATTCTCCAGAGTAGCTGGGACTATAGGCCTGTGCCACCATGCCCAGCTAATTTTTGTGTTTTTAGTAGAAATGGGGTTTCACCATGTTGGCCAGGATGGTCTTGATCTCTTGACCTAATGATCCACCTGCCTCCCAGAGTGCTGGGATTGCAGGTATGAGCCACCATGCCTGGCTGGAGGGCAGTCTTTCTTACAGAATGTCTTGATACTCTGTGGATAAGACACCAGCTGTGGCGATATGTTGGTCAGGATATACAGTGGACTTGTCTCCCTGTTTTGTGACCGGTAAACTTAGGTTTCTCAGTATTACTACTATATTGAGGCTCTGCATTCCAAAAGCATTAGTGTATATGAGGAGAGCCAACCTTTGTTGTGCATTCTGCAGCCATTAGTGAGCTGCCTTGCCTCTGCAGCTTGAAAGCTTTGTTTTATTTAAAGCAGTAATTCTGAACCTTTTTGGCATCATGGTTCTCTTTTGAGGATCTGATAAAAGCTATAACTCTTCTCACCTAACACGTGCACAATTGCACATGCATTCTGAATTTAGTGTACATTTTTAGGGAGTTCCCAGACCTCCTGAAGTCCTGCCACCATGCCTGGTTAATTTTTGTATATTTAGTAGAGACAGAATTTCACCATGTTGGCCAGGCTGGTCTTGAACTCCTGACCTCAAGAGATCTGCCTGCCTCAGCCTCCCAAGGTGCTGGGATTGTAGGTGTGAACCACTGCACCCAGCCCCCCCTGATGAACTTGTTAAGCCTGTGAACTTCAGTTTGGGAACCTGTGCCTTAAATGTTACCATCAACAACAAAATTTATACATAAGGTTTTTAAAGTTATTTCCAACGAAGGTTTTTAAACTATTTAAGTAAATATTAACGTCCGTACCCGTCACAGACTTTCAGAATCTCATAGTGTAAGCAGAACTCAGTTGGAGGGATATATACATGTTTTTCTGTTACAGTTCTGTGGAGAAAGTTACAATTAATAGATTATTGCCAATTAAATGGTTTAAATTCAGTTAGAGGAAGTCTGTTTAAAGCATGCCCTACTCTAGAGTGTTACCTGTATGTAGTATGTGTGTTTCTGAAGATAGTTGTATCTTATGTTTGGTTTAAGTGTGATTGAGTCCTATAAATCCAATGCCTTCATGTTTGGGAAGAAAGCAAGTACCTGTGATAAAGCTAGTTCTACTGTAATACAAATTCATCTAGCAGAAATCAGATTTTAGGGTTTTGTTTTATTTCTGGAAAGACCAGTATCCATGAATTTAAAGAATTAGGGCAAAATTTGACTCCTTAGTTTGTACTTTAATGCATGATAATCTTGTAAGATGTGGATGTTGATGAAGTAGTGCAAAAAGCACTTGGACTAGAAACCAGCAGTTCTGACTGTTAATATGTTTTCTGCCAGGAAACAACCCAGTGACCTTTAATGAGTCACTTAATCTTCTGGACTTTTTACTCATTTATAAAACAGGAAGGTTGAACTCTTATACTTATATTATTAAGATTCTAATTTCTTATAATTCCAAAACATACTGACCATTACATAAGTTAGCACAGTGGTCAACATGGCCCAATCTGTTGGTTTTCATTCTTGGCACAATGCAGAATATAACAGTTCTGGAACCAAGGGGATACCAGGTATTTGTGCTATAGCCTGGAATGGGAAAAACAGTATTCATTACATTAAGTGTCCAGTAGGCTGAAAGGTGAATTGCAGGAAGAGGCCCAGAGAAACCCTCAGCCCAGCAAGAGACAGCCTTCACTGGTAACCCAAAGCCTAGGATATATCCTTGAGAAAAACCAAGAGCCTGAGATACATGAAAGTAAATGTTTAGTTCTCCCTATTGTAGGTAGCAAGCATCAAAAAGTTTGATAATTGATGTTAGTGATGTTTATATATCATGAAAAGTTTAAAATTACTTTGCATTTTAGTGACTTATAACGCATAGAAATGCATATTATGTTTGGAATAATTTTGGTTAAATGTGGTTGAAGTAAAAATTATTTGTTTGAGGCCAGCTGCTGTGCCTCACACCTGTAATCCCAGCACTTTGAGAGGCAGATCACCTGAGGCCAGGAGTTTGAGACCAGCCTGGCCAACATGGTGAAACCCCATCTCTACTAAAAATACAAAATTAGCCAGATGTGGTGGTGCACACCAGTAATCCTAGCTACTGGGAAGGCTGAGGCAGGAGAATCGCCGAGGCAAGAGGTGGAGGTTGCAGTGAGCTTGAGATTATACCACTGCCTGAATGACAGACGAGACTCTGTCTCAAAATATATGTATTTATTTATTGGATTGTTATCAAGAAAATTCATCCAGGTTGAACTTTTTACTCCCTGTGATGCTAGAAAAAAATGGGAAGGCTACCTTTTCTGTGATTTCATTAAATGGCCATTTGTACAAGAAAAAATGAATTAAGTTTCTGGAGTGCACTTTACTATTGGCTCCTTAGCTTCCTTCTGATGATAGTTGAGAGTTGACTCCTTTTAGTGTTGTGCTTACTATTAAAGAAACAAAACCTTCTCAACTAAGATAAAGTACAATATTTCATTTTTGCAAGGCTGGGTGCAGGGGTTCATGCCTGTAATCCCAGCACTTTGGGAGGCTGAGGCAGGTGGATCACTTGAGACCTGGAGTTAGAGACCGTCCTGGCTAACACAGTGAAATGCCTGACTCTGGTAGAAATAGGAAAAATTGCCGGGCGCGATGGCTCACGTCTGTAATCTCAGCACTCTGGGAGGCGGAGGCAGGTGGATCACTTGAGGTCAGAAGTTCGAGACCAGTCTGACCAATGTGGAGAGCCCCCGTCTCTACTAAAAATGTAAAAAAATAGCTGGGCGTGGTGGCGCATGTCTGTAATCCCAGCTACTTGAAAGGCTAAGGCAGGAGAACCACTTGAACTCAGGAGGCAGAGATTGTGGTGAGCCGAGATTGTGCCACTGCATTCCAGCCTGGGCAACAAGAGCAAAACGCTGTCTCAATATAAAAAAAAAAAAAAAAAAAAAAGGAAAAATTAGCTGGATATGGTAGTCTGTGCCTGTGATCCCAGCTACTCAGGAGACTGAGGCACGAGAATCACTTGAGCCTGGGAGACAGGGGTTACAGTGAGCTGAGATTGCACCACCGTACTCTAGATGTGGCAACAGAGTGAGACTCTGTCTCAAAAAAAAAAAAAAAATGCATTTGCAGTTTGAACTCTTAGGAATTTATTTCTTTATACACATGGGAGCTGAATACTGATGAGTTTGATTTTTCGCATTTGTAGGTAATGAAGTTTAGTTGGATACAACACAGTTTTTGTTAACTAGCATAAATATATAACCTTGAAAACTTGATTACAGAATTTAAAATTAGGCCGGGCACAGTGGCTCATGCCTGTAACCCCAGCATTTTGGGAGGCTGAGGTGGGTGGATCACTTGAGATCAAGAGTTCGAGACTGGCCTGGCCAACATGGTGAAACCCTGTTTCAACTAAAAATGTAGAAAATTAGCTGGTCCTGGTAGCTTACATCTGTAATCCCACCTACTAAGGAGACTGAAGCAGGAGAATCTCTTAAACCCAGGAGGTGGAGGTTGCAGTGAGCCGAGATTGAGCCACTGCATTGCAGCCTGGGTGACTGACTGAAATAAATAATGTATAATTTGTTTTATTGATTGATTGATTGATTGATTGAGACAGAGTTTTGCTCTTGTTACCCAGGCTGGAGTGCAGTGGTGCGATCTTGGCTCACTGCAACCAACCTCTCTCTCCCCGATACAAGTGATTCTCCTGCCTCAGCCTCCCAAGTATCCTCAGCCTCCCAAAGTGGTACAGGTGTATAACCATGTATAACCATGCCTGGCTAATTTGGAATTTTTTTTAGTAGAGATGGGGTTTCATCATGTTAATCAGGCTGATCTTGAACTCCTGACCTCAAGTGATTCACCTGCCTCAGCCTCCCAAAGTGTTGGGATTATGGGTGTGAGCCACCACACCCATAACCTCTGCCTCCCGGGTTCAAGTATTTTTCCTGCTTCAGCCTCCTCAGTAGCTGGGATTACAGGCATGAGCCACTGTGCTGGGCCATTTTTGTATTTTTAGTAGAGGTGGGGTTTTAACTCATTGGCTAGGCTGGTCTTGAACTCTTGACCTCAGGTGATCCACCCACCTCAGCCTCCCAAAGTGCTGGGATTACAGGTATGAGCCCTGTGCCTGGCCCTAGGTTAATTTTGAACCTTGAACAGGTATAGTGAAGTTAGGAAACATTCAATAAGTTTTTTATTTTGAGCTTTATTTGATTTTAAAATCGTTCCCTGAAATTATTTGTTTGCAGTTTGCATGAGTTTAGTTATTATAGATTTTTTGGGGGAATTAAAACTTGTAGAAGTTTATAGTTATGTATCTAGGTGGTTTTGAATGAGAATTTACTTTTCTAATTCTTGGAGAAAGCACTAGAGGTTTCCTGCCTTTCCTTCCAATTTTGGGCAGCTATGATACTCTCTTGCCACCTGGTGGCAGCATATCATAGTTTAAAAGTTATTAAGTCTTTTGAGAATATAATTCTTTTTTTATTTGAAAAGTTTTGTGTTTGTTGCCCATGCAATGGTAAGATCTTGGTGCACTGCAACCTTCAACTCCTGAGTTCAAGTGATTCTCCTGCCTCAGCCTCCCGAGTAGTTGGGGTTACAGGCATCCACCACAACACTCTGCTAATTTTTTATATTTTTAGTAGAGACTAGGTTTCACCATGTTGGCCAGGCTGGTCTCGAACTCCTGACCTTCAGGTGATCCACCCAGCTTGGCCTCCCAAAGTGCTGAGATTACAGGCGTGAGCCACTATGCCTAGCTGAGAATATAATTATTAAAAAAATAAGTAAAAGACAGTGGGAGTGGAAAATTATTGCAAAATCCCTTAACAGGGATTTTGTCTGGGGCAGTGAAAAATTTTGGAAATAGAGAGTGATGATGCTTGCACAACTATATAACTGAGTTTGAAGAGTTAATTAGGTTAATTAATGCCACGAATTTATGCCTAAAAATGGTTAAAATGTTGAGGTTTATCTTACTTATATTCTTTTTTTTTTTTTTTTTTT
>NW_016107464.1:2751809-2755583 GCF_001604975.1 Cebus imitator | reverse complement strand
TGTGTCTAAGGACAGGGCTAGTATGTGTTGTTTGTTTTTTCCCTTGTTTTCTTTTTCCTGATGGTAATTGTGAGGTTCGTTTTTCAATGTCAATCTCTAGTAACCAGAAAATTAAGACAGCTAGAACGTGCAGTTTTGAGAAGTTTGGTTAAGATTCTGCTATATTTGATCATTTACATTTGCGCTTGCCTAATACTTGGATATAGTTTATCACAATGAATACAAATATAGTAGCTGCGGGGATATGGTTGGTTTGGGGTGGTAGATTGCTGGCCTTGACCTTAAGAAGACTCATTCTGTCCTCACTCTGTCATTAACGTTCTGTGTACCTTGGGATAAGTCACTTCCCCTGTTGTGCTTGGTGTAAAATTGTAGCTGTTGATGTGATGAGCTTTATTTATTTATTTAGCAACAGATTTTCACTCTGTTGCCCGGGCTGGAGTGCAGTGGCGTGATCTCAGCTCACTGCAGCTTCCGCCTCCTAGGTTCAAGCGATTCTCCTGTCTCAGTCTCCCCAGTAGCTGGGACTACAGGCACCTGCTGCCACGCCTGACTAATTTTTCTAATTTTAGTAGAGATGGGGTTTCACCATATTGGCTAGGCTGGTCTCAAACTCCTGACTTTGTGATCTGCCCACCTTGACCTCCCAAAGTGCTGGGATTAGAGGCATGAGCCACCATGCCCTGCCTGAATGCATTTTTATTTAGACCTGTTAATAGTTAATTTTTCCCAGTGTTAAATAAAATCTCAAGCTTCCTCTTGGTTTGGAAGCAAAGGTCATCGAGTTTGAGAGAAAGAAAATAGTAGTTGGCCATTCTTCCTGTGTTTACATTTCTGTTACATACTCAATTGTTATTTTATTTATTTTTTTTTTGTTTAATTTTTAAATTTTTTTCCCTCTCCCGCCCCATCAATTATTATTTTTAATACTATACCAAGTATTGTAAGACAGCTGAAGAGTTCATATTATATTAAAATGCATATTTTCTTTTTCTGGTTTTTTTTTTTTTTTTTTGAAACAGAGTCACTCTCGCCACGATGGAGTGCAGTGGTAGGATCTTGGCTCACTCTAGCCTCTGCCTCCTGGATTCAAGTGATTCTCCTGTCTCAGCTTCCTGAGTAGGTGGGACTACAGGCGCCTGCCACCACACCCATCTAATTTTTGTCTTTTTAGTAGAGATGGGGTTTCGCCATGTTGGCCAGGATGGTCTCAATCTCTTGACTTTGTGATCCGCCCGCCTCAGCCTCCCAAATTGCTGGGGTTACAGGCGTGAGCCACTGTGCCTGGCCCAAAAATGCATATTTTCATTAGGCTTCTTTGGTGGCTTCTTTCTTTCCTAAGTACCTGTTTTAGCAGGTTGGTTGTTACTAATCATTTACTAGTTTTATCGGATGCCTACACATTTAGGGTTGGAGGTGTGCAGCTATTTCTTACTAATTTGGAATCCTTCATAGTGACAGCAGAATTTTAGTTAGAAATTTGTCTCCTGAATTTATTACAAATAAATTTGTATCATGGCTTTCCATTCAGGACTGTTTAATAGCTGTGGTGTGCCCAGCACTGTCCTAGGGTTTTTATCAGTTCATGTAAGTCATGGCTTCTTCTCTCAAGCAACTTTTGGTCTAGAAGGAGAAGCAAAGCAAATGTGATGTGTTGTGACAGATGTATGCAGAGGTCTGTGGAAATACAGGAGGAGTCATCTAAATTGGGCTGTTAACATCACAGGGATGAGACTTCTTACTCAAAATTTTTAGCCACTTAATCACAAGCACTTAATCGAATTTAAACTTTTCTTTTTTTTTGAGACAGAGTTTTGCCCCGTCGCCCAGGCTGGAGTGCAGTGGCATGATCTTGACTCACTGCAACCTCTGCCTCCTGATTCAAGCAATTCTTCTGCCTCAGCCTCCCATGTAGCTGGCATTACAGGCACGTGCCACCATGCCTGGCTGACTTCTGTATTTTTAGTAGAGACGGAATTTCATTATGTTGCCCAGGCTGACCTCGAGCTCCTGACCTCATGATTTGTGTCTCAGCCTCCCAAAGTACCTGGCCCAATGTGTATTTAGACAATATACAGTTTTTAGATTTAATTTGTATTTTAATACAAAGACATAAACAGTTGTTTCCAAACCATTCCCTTGTCCCAAATTTTCTTGTGCAAGAAGCACAAGGGAGAAAAAGGCATCTCGTGTAAACTATTGTACTGAATTTCTGTTGTCCTCAATTCTTAGAAATTGTTGGGAGAATCCTTGGTGTTTATATGAGTGCTTCATATTAACTAGTTCCCCTCAAACTCCAGGAACAGAAACTAACGCTCCATGTAATACAAATCAGTGTAACATTTTGCCAGAGTTTGTACTTGGGGGGTAGAATTCTTAGCAGAGGCTGCTGGCATAGTTAGCACTTGGACAGGGCTAACTCACTGGGAAACTGCCTGACAGGATCAGAGGCTCTGTTGTGCTCGTGGACCTGAGAGTTTGTAGCACATCACAAAGCTTGGTGGACTTTCCTATGTAAGAGCCAAAACCTTGTTTAAGAAGAAAGATGGAAGACAAGGACTAGATTCAAGCAGAATGCACGTGGGAGAACAACTTGGGGACTAAGTGCTGCACTATGTGGGTAGAGCTCTGAAGTTCCATATCAGGGTGAATCATCGGAGCTTGATAGTTGAAAGAAGAAGAATCTGAATACATTTTTCCCTAGGCCTGTCATTCCAGGTGACATGTTAAAAGTTGTGGGTTGATTTGTAAAGAAAAGTGTTAACTGATAGCGTTATGGTGTATTGTGACACTAGAGATCAGCTGGCAATCTGAAGTAGTAGATTGAAAAACTGGATTAAGGAGTTGTAGGCTGACTTTCAGAGAGCCACATGCCTCCTTTAGGAGAGTCTTTTACCAGCTAGTTCTCTCTTATCTTCACCATCCTCAGGTGTTTCTGGCTTGTGATTTGACTCTCCCGTCTTAGCATGGACTATTTGCTTGTACTCCCTCTCATCGCAACTCCAGTGAATTCATAAGCATCTCTATACCGGTGTGGGTTCCATTGCTTTCATACATATGGTGACCAGTTATCCAAACTCAAATTGTGTAGAAGGTCCGATGAAGGAATTTATTTGTAAAATTATTGATATGAAAATGCAACAAATAATTATGTAATTAATAACCATTATTGAAAAAAATTACACGAAATCAGATTGTCTCAAAATTGGGGGCACATGGCCACAAAATCTACTTTGTGTGTCTCTTGTCTTTTTCCGTACCATGTTCAACCTCTCTGCTATGTTTAAATTTTCCCAGAAAACATTTCATGATCAACTTCGTTCTACCTGGATTTTTTTTCTGTTTTTGGTTCCAGGACTTGCTATTTATTGCTGATAGGTGTAAGTGTGTGCCCTGTCATTCTAGGATGGAAGCATCATGTCACAACAGGCTGTCCCATCACAAGACAGGGTAAAGTGGTTTACCCTTGTGGATGCTGAACACTAGTGGGGCACCAGGTGTTCTGGGTCCCCTAGGATAGTCCAGGAAATTTGAGCCTTTGAAGTCTATGCAGGATTTGCTTGGGTCTGTGGGATAATGGATTAACCAGAATCTCTGGTGATCACTAATGGCTCTCAGAAAAAGGAGAGTGGCTATTGAAGCTACAGCATAAAACTATTTAAAAATTTCAGGTTACTAAAGAGCACTAATGGCATTTTATTTGGGGGTTGTAGTATTACCTTATTTATTCATATTTTATCCTTTAGCTTTTTAAACTTTTTTTTTTTTTCTTTC
>NW_016107464.1:2746766-2751773 GCF_001604975.1 Cebus imitator | reverse complement strand
TGGAGAAAGGGTTTTCACTCCCATCATCCAGGTTGGAGTGCAGTGCTGCGATATCAGCTGACTGCAACCTCTGCCTCCTGGATTCAAGTGATTCTTCCGCCTCAGCCTCCCAGGTAGCTGGGACTGCAGGTGTGCACCACCACACCTGGCTAATTTTTATACTTTTATTAGAAACAGGGTTTTAGTATGTTGGTCAGGCTGGTCTCAAACTCCTGACCTCAAATGATCTGCCCACTTTGACTTCCCAAAGTGCTGGGATTACAGGCATGAGCCACCACACCTGGCCTTTGCCTTGATTTTTAATTGGACTTCGTGTTTATCACTTCTTTTTTCTTCAGCATTTAAGTTCCAGGGTACAGTGCAGGATATGCAGGTTTGTTACATAGATAAACGTGTGACATGGTGGTTTGCTGCACAGATGAAATCATCACCTTGGTATTAAGCCCAGCATCCATTAGCTATTCTTCCTGATGCTCTCCCTTCCCCTCCCCCCCCCACCCCCCACCTCCAACCCCCATCTTTTTCTTGAAACCCTTTGCCTTTGGTTTCAGTGAACTGTTCTATCCTGGTCATTCACTATCCTTTTTTAGTTATTTTTTTTCAGATGCTTTTGTGGCTTTTCCTTTGTCTGTTCATGCCCTAAATCAAGAATGGCTGACTGTCACATCTTATTTCCAGATGTTTTATTTGGCTCCCAGAGTGTTTTGAAAACATTTTTGTAGTTGTTAACAATACAAATATTTAAAATCTGAATGTATGGCTTTTTTGGGGAAAAAAACACCTGGCTGCACTTGAGTGGCCATTTTCTTATGACAGTGATCCTTAAAGCTGCTCTTCTGGGAGAGGAACGTGCTTGCTCCAGCCTGCTTGGTTTTTTCTAGTGAGTTCGCTCATTCATTAGCCAAAAGTTAACTGTAGTTAATTTTGTCTCTGAACATTTCAGTTTGCAACACCTGTCTTCTGTGTGTATTCACCAGGTTCTTATCCGTAACCTCCTGTTTTCTCTCCATTTGCTCTCCCTGAGCACCTCTGTTACCATCAGTCATGGAAACTAGATGGATGAGCCTGTTTACCTTAATCCTAAGTATTTTTTTTTAGTTCAGTGGTTATATGATTATATCCACTTTTCAGTGTTTAACTTAATTTCTTTTTTGCATTCTAATTACATTCTTTTTCTTGATTTCTGGTCTCTATGGTTTGATGGCTTGAAATAATTTTCCAGCACTGTTTGTTGGTTAAGGCTTTATCTGCTTGTAGTGATTCCTAATTGTCATTTGAGTCTTCTGTGTCCCAACAACTGAGTGGTTGTTGCATTGTAACATATAAATAATATAAAGATAGAATTGCCTTGTTTTTCCTTTTTAATGTAAATATATAGCATTGACATTTTTCTCAGTCTGGAACTTTTATACCATTGTTTAATAACCTTGTGTGAAAATTGGTCTTTGAGGTTTATGCTGTTTTTCCCTGTAACCCCTTTTTGCTGTCATCTAAAGCTCTAGGCACAGACATCTTTCTCATCTGGCACCCCTCAATTCATCAGAGATTTTATTGTCTGGCTCACAGTGTTGTTTTCCCCACTCTGAGTCTTGCCATCGCTATGCCTGCAGACAATCCATTTGATATTTCACTCTCTAGGAGCTTAAAATCTATGTGGAGATAACAAACATAATAAAAATAGTATGATACTTAAAAATAATGTTTTAAGGCATCCATAGAATGGCATAAGCCTATGTTTGAAACAAAGCTGTAATTGGGGGATGAATACCTTTTTTTTCCTAGGTTTGTGTTTCCATGTCAAAGGACATCACTATGTAATTCCCTTGGCCTCTCTTTGCCCAAGGGAGGACTGACTAATCTCATTGAAGAATTTGGGCGAGGAATTGGGCAGGGCTTAACCCAGTGCCTTTCCTGAGGAACCAGCCACTTGTAGCCTATTCTTGGAAGCTGCAAGTTTTTTGGAAACAGATTTCCATGTGGATAGACCTATGGTTTTCCAATTGGTACTTTTATTGGGTGAGCAAATTAGCTCAATTCCAGAATGCAATTTTAAGAAACCCATTGTGTCTTTGTCTTTTATTTTAAAAATACAAGCTTTATAATAAAGTCGAGAGTTTGGTCACCATCTATTTGATTTTTTTTTTGTCACATTTCTCACTTATTCCAGAAATGAGTGGGTAGGTGGATGGAGGGAAGGAATTTTATTTAATGAACTCCCAAACCCCAATAGTAGTCATTGCTGAAAATTTATAGGAGAGATGATACCTAGCTTTCAAAAAAGCTAGATGCTTTTTTTGAAGTTTGAGCTGGATATTGAGGGATGGCAGAATTGAGGTAGAGTTTTAAAGATGGGTTGAATGGTATGAAAGCATTCAGTCAGATTATGCTGAGTTCAAAGAACAGGAAGTTGATAGCCAGTTTGAGCTAGGGCTTTGGCAAGAGTTGGTATTGATGAGATGAGGAAGGTTGGAATGCCTGATGGACAAATTTGACTTTTTTTCCCCCGATAAGTAGGAGAAAGCTATTGATGGTTCCTATGTATGAGAATGACAAGGTTAAAGTGATGTATTTGGAAAGAGTTATCATTAGTGTCTAAGAATAGGCTAATATTTGGTGATAATAGGTTTATGATCTAATGTTCACTGTAAATCAGTTTGGAAGTACAAATGCCTTAATGTACTAGAAAATAACCTTTCTTAGAAGTTGTCATTCCTTAAATAGCTGTGATTTCTTTGAACAGAAGGTCACTTCCCAGGCTAATTTAGATGGACTTGAAGTTATCATTGAGCATTAGTGTTAACTTCCCAAAGCAAACCTTTTTGAAAGAAGGTACAAGTTGTTGCTGTTTTTGTTCTTGAGGAGTATATATAAGAATACATTTTAGGCTGGGCGTGGTGGCTCACGCCTGTAATCCAAGCACTTTGGAGGCCAAGGTGGGCGGATCACCTGAGGTTGGGAGTTCAAGACCAGCCTGACCAACACGGTGAAACCCCGTCTTCAAAAAAAAAAAGAATGCATCTTAGACCTTTTGTAGTGTTTGGTGAAATAAAATGAGAGAAAACAGTTTTGGAATCTATCATAGGTGATATAATCAGTATTTTAAAAGATTTGGTAATTTAGTAACCCTAAACAGGTAAAAAGCCTGCAAAATGAAATTATGTAAATTTTATCTTTCACTTCCCAGGCTAATTTAGATGGACTTGAATTTATCATAGAGCATTAGGATTAACTTCCTAAAGCAAGCCTTTTTGAAAGAGGTATACAAGTTGTTGTTGTTTTTGAGATGGAGTTTTGCTCTTGTTGCCCAGGCTGGAGTGCAATGGCGCAATCTCAGCTCACTCCAACCTCCACCTCCTGAGTTCAAGCAATTCTCCTACCTCAGCCTACCGAGTAGCTGGAATTACAGGCATCTGCCACCATGCCCAGCTAACTTTTTGTATTTTTAGTAGAGACAGGGTTTCTCCACGTTGGTCAGACTGGCTCGAACTCCTGACTTCAGGTAATCCATACACCTCGGCCTCCCAAAGTGCTGGGATTACAGGCTTGAGCCACCGAACCTGGCCTGTTGTTATTTTTAATTGAGGATTATGTATGTGAATGCATCTTAAACCTTTTGTAGTGTTTGGTGAAATAAAATGAGAGGGAAAAAACAGTTTTGGAAACCATCTTAGGTGATATAATCAGTATTTTAAAAGATTTGGGCTGGGTGCAGTGGCTCATGCCTTAAATCCCATCACTTTGGGAGACTGAGGCAGGTGCATCAAGAGGCCAGGAGTTCAAGACCAGCCTGGCCAAGATGGTGAAACCCCATCTCTACTAAAAACACAAAACTTATCTGGGCACGGTGGCAGGAGCCTGTAATCCCAGCTACTTGGGAGGCTGAGGCAGGAGAATCGCTTGAACCAGGGTGGCAGAGGTTGCAGTGAGCCTGAGATCAAGCCACTGTACCTCAGCCTGGGTGACGGAGTGAGACTGCATCTCAAATAAAAAAAAAATTGGTAATTTAGTAACCTGGAACAGGTAAAAACCCTGTGAAATGAAATTATGTAAATTTTGTCTTTCACTTGGCTGACATTCATAGAGCGTTTGTGTTGCATATAAATAGTTGAGGTCTGCTCCATCTCTATCCTGATACAAAAAAAAAAGGAAAAAATAAATAGATAGTTGAGGTCACTATAGGTATCTGCCAGGTTGGACAAAGGCCTTTTTGTAACCTTAGCAGTACATTACAAAGTAGAAAAGGGTGTCCTCTTTTTCCATTGAGCTTTTTCTTTCTCATCTTTTCTTCTATCACCCTTTTTCCTATCAGTACTTTACTCTCCCACTTCATAGTCACTATTGGGGTTAAAGAAGCCATGCTCAACTTAGCCTTGGCTATATTAGATTGGTTTGCAGGTGGAGTAAAAAATGTGTCCGCCCATGGAGTTTTCAAGACTGTCAGACCATGAGGCACTTGGTGGAGGGAGAAAAATGTTGCATAGGAAGGTTAAAAATTTATCTGAGGCTGGGCAGAGTGGCTCACACCCGTAATCCCGGCACTCTGGGAGGCCGAGGCAGGCAGATCATCTGTCAGGAGCTTGAGACCAGCCTGACCAACATGGAGAAGCCCCATCTCTATTAAAAATACAAAATTAGGCATGGTAGTGCATGCCTGTAGTCCCAGCTAATTGGGAGGCTGAGGCAGGAGAATCTCTTGAACCCGGGAGGTGGAGGTTACAGTGAGCTGAGATTGCATCATTGCACTCCAGCCTGGGCAGCAAAATTGAAACTCCGTCTAAAAACATACCTGAGATTATGTAAGTTCCTTGTATGAATAATTTTCATTTTAATTACACAACCAATGCTTTTTTCCTTTTGTTATTAATTTTTAATTTTGCAAATAGTGCTTAATATTGTAGAAGATGCAAACAATACAAAATAGATCAATGTGTCCACAGTTTTGTCCATCCCTCCCTCCCTCCCGTCCTTCCTTCCTTCCTTCCTTCCTTCCTTCCTTCCTTCCTTCCT
>NW_016107464.1:2745333-2746471 GCF_001604975.1 Cebus imitator | reverse complement strand
TTTTTTAAATTTTTAGTAGAGATGGAGTTTCACCATGTTGGTCAGGCTGGTCTTGAACTCCTGACTTCGTGTTCCGCCCACCTTGGCCTCCCACAAAGTACTGGGATTATAGGCATGAGCCACTGTGCCTGGCCTATTGTCCTTTACAAGGATAATTACTGTGAGCAGATTGTGTATGTTTCCAGTCTCTATATATTTGGATAAACAGGGCCTCAGTATATTTATTATTCTGCAACTTGTATTTTTTTCCACTTAATAATATATTTTGGTAGCTTTTCCATGTCAGTAACTGTTTCTTTTCTTTTCTTTTTTTTTTGGAGACAGAGTTTTGCTTTGTTGCCCAGGCTGGAGTGCAATGGCACAATCTCTGCTCACCAAAACCTCCGCCTCCCAGGTTCAAGCAATTCTCCTGCCTCAACCTCTCAAGTAACTGGGAATACAGGCACCCACCACCATGCCCAGCTAATTTTGTATTTTTAGTAGAGATGGGGTTATGCCATGTTGGGCAGGCTGGTCTCGAACTGACCTCAGGTGATCTGCCCATCTCAGCCTCCCAGCGTGCTGGGATTATAGGCATGAGCCACCGTGCTTGGCCAACTTTTTCTTTTTTTGAGGCAAAGTCTCACTCTGTTGCCCAGGCTTTAGTGTAGTGGTGTAATCTCAGTTCATTGCAACCTCTGCCTCCTGGGTTTGTGATTCTCCTGCTTCAGCCTCCCAAGTGCCTGGGACTACAGACACATGCCACTACCCCAGGCTAATTTTTGTGTTTTTAGTAGAGGTAGGGTTTCACCATGTTGACCAGGCTGGTCTCAAACTCCTGACCTTAAGTGATCTGTCCACCTTGGCTTCCCAAAGTGCTGGGATTACAGGTGTGAACCACCGTGCCCCACCCCTGTCAGTAACTTTAAGGCAGGCGGTGTAATAATTAGTATATAGATATCAGTGGATGCCAATAAAATTTTCTCAGTTACAAATTACGCCAGACAATTTGTGGTGATTTAGAGAAAGGAGATTGTAGCCGGGCACGGTGGCTCACACCTGTAATCCTAGCACTTTGGGAGACTGAGGTGGGTGGATCACCTGAGGTTGGGAGTTCAAGACCAGTCTGGCCATCATGGTGAAACCTCATCTTTAAAAA
>NW_016107464.1:2693821-2745008 GCF_001604975.1 Cebus imitator | reverse complement strand
AAAAAAAAAAAAAAGGAAAAAAAAGAAAAAGAGAAAGGAGATTGGTTGGTACTGTTAGCATTTTTAAGTTATTGTTGTTGTTTTTTTTTTGAGATAGAGTCTCACTCTGCCTCTTAGGCTGGAGTGCAGTGGTATGGTTTCAGCTCACTACAGCCACCACCTCCCAGGTTCAAGCAATTCTCTGGTAGCTGGGACTACAGGTGTGTGCCACCATGCCCGGCTAATTTTTGTATTTTTAGTAGAGATGGGGTTTTGCCATGTTGGTCAGGCTAGTCTTGCACTCTTGACCTCTAGGGATCCTCCCACCTCAGCTTCCCAAAGTGCTGGGATTACAAACCTGAGCCACTGTACCTGGCTATTTTCTATTGATAAAAGAATAATCACTTATTAACCCTTTTTTTGTGTCACGGTGCTGTGTTCTTTACATCTTAGATGCTTCGCAACAACCTCGTGTCATAAGTGTCATACCTCTTTGCAGGTAAGGAAAAAAAAACGAGGGTCACTTGTTCAAGATCTAAGGTCTCACAGCTCATGAATGGAAGGATAAGGATTAAGACTCTAGCCTGTCTTACTGCAAAATCCTTTTCTTTTTCACATCTCACATCTAGGCCTAAATATACTATTAGGAAGTAAAATGTTTTCCTTGCCAGTGATGTTGTTAGAATTGGCTTGAATAGAATTTTCATATTCTCTCTTAAAAATCACTTCTTGTGATGTTAGAATTAGCTGGAATATAATTTTTGTGTTCTATTTCAAAAAATCACTTCTTGTTTATTTGAATTCTATAGTCCCCTCCCATCCCCCCCATTGCTTTTCATGCATAGCTCTGTTCTGCATAGATTTGAAGTAAGATAATATGAGATGGCCCCTGAGGCTTATTTTAACCTCTTCTAGTTAGTGAGAGTAGAGAGTATTTAATATAAATGTGTGTGTAGCAGTACTCCAGGCTGAGAGAAATCGTGGATAATAGTTCTTAAGCTCTAATGTCCATGTTGTAAAATTTTTTGCCCCATGTATTGTTTGCCTTCTTTAGGCCTCTGGCTCTTTAAGGCAGTGAGAGGAGAGAGGACATCTTTTTCCAAGCAGGGGAAGATGTCAAGTCTCTTACCTCTTAAACTAGGTGAGAGGGAGATTATTTCTTCCAGTTAGAAATAGCATTGTCATCCCACTCCCTCTTTAGCTTCGTATAAGTAAGTGCCTGAGGGTGCTAACCTATCTAGGTCTTTCATTCAGCACTGTGAAAGCTTTGCTATTGTAGACAAAAACACTGAATGTACTGAAACTCTTGCTGCTTGTAAGTGTGTGTTGGGATGAGGTATGGAGGGAGGAATCTTGAATATTTTAGGGCAGAGTTGTCCAATCATTTGGCTTCCCTGGGCCACATTGGAAGAAGAATTGTCTTGGGGCACACATAAAACATGCCAACGCTAACGATAGCTGATAAGCTAAAAAAAAAAAAAAAAAATTGCAAAAAAAAAAGTCTCCTAATGTTTTAAAAAAGTTTACGAATTTGTGTTGGGCTGCATTCAAAGCCTTGCTGGGCCTAATGCGGCCCATGGCCGTAGGTCGGACAAGCTTGTTTTAGAGTATTGGATCTACAATTTGACTGAATTAATTTGAAGGTCTGATAAAAAGCAACACCTTTGGCTGGACACGGTGGCTCACACCTGTAATCCCAGCACTTTGGGAAACGACGGGATGATCTCTTGAGCCCAGGAGTTGGAGACCAGCCTGGGCAACATAGGGAGACCCCATCTCTGCAAAAAATAGAAAATTAGCTGAGCCTGGTAGCACACACTTGTAGTCCCAGCTACTCGAGAGGCTAAGGTTGGAAGATTGATTTAAGGCTGCAGTCGGCTGTGATTGTGCCACTGCATTCCAGCCTGGGTTACAGAGTAAGACTCAGTGTCAAACCTGACCTCTCTCCTGGCTGGAGAGACAGATGTGTAACCTCCTCCTCTTCCCCCTCAAAAAATGAAGGTGATATGGCTGGGTGCAGTGGCTCACACCTGTAATCCCAGCACTTTGGGAGACCGAGGCAGGCGGGTCACCTGAGGTCAGGAGTTTGAGACCAGCCTGACCAACATGGAGAAACCCTGTCTCTACTTAAAATACAAAATTAGCCAGGCGTGGTGGTGCATGCCTGTAATCCCAGCTACTGGGGAGGCTGGGTCGGGAGAATTGCTTGATCCTGGGAGGCGGAGGTTGCAGCGAGCCATTATTGTGCCATTGCACTTCAGCTTGGGCAACAAGAGCAAAACTCTGTCTCAAAAAAAAGGGAATAGAAGGTGATGAAACAGTTCTAGCAAAAAAAAAAAAAAAAAAAAAAAAAAAATTAAGGATTTAGGGAATGTCTCACAGGCAAATCACAGGCTTGATGTGAATAGAAGTGTTCATTATAGTACCATTTCTTGAATTGCTGTGTGCCAGGCACTGTGCTGTGAGCTTTTTCATACATCTAACTTTAATATCTCTCAGAACAGATCTATGAATTAACTATATGTAAGTAGATAGATAATGTTATTCTTATTTTTTAGAGGAGGAAGGCATATAATTTGTTAAGTGACTTGCCTAAGTTCACATAGTCTGTAAATTCCTGAATTGTATTGAAGTCTGACTCCAAAGTTCATTCTACTCAAAAAATGCCAGAGAAACTGTAATATATTGCTGGTAGAATTTTAAATGATTCAGTCAGTTTGGAAAACAGTTTGGCATTTCAAAAAGTTGAATAGAGAGATCGAATGACCCAGCAAGAAGAATGAAGATAAACGTTCACACAAAAACTTGTAAATGGATGTCAAAACAGCATTAGTCATAATATCCCAAAGTGAAACAAAATGTGTTATATCCATATACTGGAATATTATTTAGTCATAGAAAGGAATGAATTGGTACACACTTCAATGTGGATGAACCTTGCAAACATTATGGTAGATGAATGAACCCGATTGCAAAGACCACGTTTTATGATTTTGTTTATATGAAATGTCCAGAATAGGCAGATACACAGAAATTGAAGTAGTGAATTGGTACACGCCTCAATGTGGATGAACCTTGCAAACATTATGGTAGGTGAATGAACCTGATTACAAAGACCACATATTTTATGATTTTGTTAATATGAAATGTCCCGAATAGGCAAATACATAGAAATTGAAGTAGTGGTTGTCAGTGGTTCAGGGAATAGATAAATGTGGGTGGTGAAAATGTCCTAAAATTGTGATGATGATTGCATAGCTTTGTGAATACACTGAAAAAAAAATTGAATTGTATACTTCAAATAATAGATGAATTGTGTAACATTTAAATTATGTCTCACTAAGGTTGTCTAAAAACAAAACAAATCCGATTCTGACATAGAATTTTCTGCTCTACATATCTGGAACTATCAATAAGCACTTACTGTAATAGTAAATAAGCAGATGATCCTCACAGTCTTTTGCCTCATGTTAGTTAACATCTTCCCAACAGTAATAGTATCTTAAATTGTACTGTCTAATAGAGCCAGTAATTTGTCCTGTAAGTTTTAAGTAAGATTTCTAAAAAACAATGCAGTCTGTTCTGTTGTAAGTTCATGTAGAAAAATCTAAAAGTTTAAAACATTGAGAATAGATGAGTTAAGTAAAGCTGGGTTTTTCCAGTTGGGTGATGCTTGAATCTTTGGAGTAGACTCAGAATCCTCTTAGCACATTTATTTGCGGCCATGCCGTAAACCCTGGTATTCCAGTAGCAGTTGTAATGCAGTTAGCCTGCCAGTGATGCTGTTAAGACCCAGAGAGATCAGATTTCAGAATTGAGCTACTTCTGGAGCAAGTATTGGTTAAGGCTTAACATATTTTAATGTTCTCTATAAACTAAGACACCTAAAAATTAGTTTTGCTAGCCTGAAAGGGAAAGAGTTCTGAAAGAACAGTAAATGGGAGAACCAAAAAATTAGACTTTACTGTGTGTCTCTTTTGGACAGTCACTGCATTGACAATTACTTAAAAAAGTACAGGCAAGGTTCCTGGGGCTAGATTTTTAAAAAAGAAATCTACCTGTCACTGTTAGTATATAATCAACAAAAATGTAGCATTTTATTTTATTTTCTTTTGGAGATGGAGTCTCATTCTTGTCGCCCAGACTAGAGTGCAATGGTTCAGTCCTGGCTCAACTGCAACTTCCACCTCCTGGGTTCAAGTGATTATCCCACCCCAGCCTCCTGAGTAGCTGGGACTACAGTTGTGCACCACCAGTCCTGGCTAAGTTTTGTAGTTTTTGGTAGAGATGGGGTTTTATCATGTTGGCCAGGCTGGTCTCCAAACTCCTGAACTCAAGTGGTCAGCGCACCTTGGCCTCTCGAAGTGCTGGGATTACAGTCGTGAACCACTGCGCCTGGCCACATATTAGGTATTCTGGATAAAACATTTTGAAAAGCATGCTGTATTGCCAACAAAGGGAAATGTAACTTCTGAATGGGCCTGGCCATTACAAAGGCCTCGTTACTACACACAAAGACTTGTTACAGGTTGAGTATCTCTTATTCAAAATGCTCAGGAACAGAAATGTTTTGGATTTTGAATTTTTTCGTATTTTGGTATATTTGCATATACGTAGATAATACTTTGGGAATGGGATCCAAGTCTAAACATGAAACGATTTATGTTTCATATATACCATATACACATAGCCTAAAGGTAATTTTATATCCTATTTTAAATAGGCTGGGCGCAGTGGCTCACACCTGTAATCCCAGCACCTTGGGAGGCTGAGGCGGGTGGATCACCTGAGGTCAGGAGTTCAAGACCAGCCTGACCAACATGGAGAAACCCTGTCTCTACTAAAAACAGAAATTAGCTGGATGTAGTGGCACATGCCTGTAATCCCAGCTACCCTGGAGACTGAGGCAGGAGAATTGATTGCACTTGGGAGGCAGAGGTTACAGTGAGCTGAGATCACAGTGCCATTGCACTCCAGCTGGGCAACAACAGCGAAACTTCGTCTCAAAACATATATATATATATATATATATTTTAAATAATGTTGTGCATGAAACAAAGCTTTGGCTGTGATCTGTTATAGGAGGTCAGGTTTGGAATTTTATACTTGGTGACAGCATGTCAGAACCAAAAAGTTCCAGAGTTTGAATTTTCAGATTAGAAATGCTCAATCTGTAAGGGTATTATTTGGTGATATTTTAAGTATATTACATACTAATATGATAATTTGCTATGTGTGTTTACTGTGTTTTAGTTTCCTATTAGGAAAGGAGAAGTGGCAGGAAGTATAATCGGAAAGGTACAGAGTAGTCATACAAAGTAGTAGACCAAGTAAAGACTTTGGATTTTTAAGTGAAAGAAGAAACGAAGGTTTTCAGAGGAGTGATGACATGATCTGTCTTAACCTTTAAAAGGATAATTCTTGAAATTATCCTTTTGAAGGTTATGAAAGGATACTTTTAAAATATGTCATTGCCCACATACTTTGTGGAGTATCCTTAGTTCCTGGTCTCCTTAATTCCACTCTTTCCCTGTGAACTTCACCTCATTCCCAGTCTATTCTCCACAAAGTATGTGGAGATTGACATACTTTAAAAGTATCCTGGCTTGGCGCAGTGGCTCACACCTGTAATCCCAGCACTTTGGGAGGCCAAGGTGGGTGAATCACCTGAGGTCAAGAGTTCGAGACCAGCCTGGCCAACATGGCGAAACCCCATCTCTACTAAAAAAAAAAAATTCGCTGGATGTGGTGGCAGGCGCCTGTTATACCAGCTACTCCAAGAGGCAGAGGTTGTAGTGAGCCGAGATCATGCCTTTGAACTCCCAGCTTGGGTGACAGATCAAGACTTACTTGCTCTTACTTTGAAAGCAGACCACTCAGTCTAGTAGAAGGAAGGGGATTTAGGGGTTTGAATATCGGAGTTTAGACCTGCCACTCTCTAACTACTACTTTGTGTGGGTCAGCCTCTCTATGTTTTGTTTTCTTCTATTAAAATGCATGAATAATAATCCCCACTCTGTCTATTTACGAGTATTGTTGAGGATTAGATGAGATCATGGATATAAAAGCACTTTTAATTGGTAAAGCAGTTTAAATGTAAGGAATTACTGCATCTTAACTTTTCCTCCCTTTTTCTTGTAGGTAGTGTTGGTGCTTCTTTTCAGTGCCAGTCCATCCATCACGACCACATTTGTCATGATGACAGTGACAAGGTGAGGTTCGTGTTGATATCTACCATGGTGAAAATGCATGCCACCCTTACATTGCTGGATTATCTTGTATAACTCTGGGCTTAGGGCAAGAAAAGTGTAATTTGGGGGACACAATGTTGAGATGCAGAGGACCTTGCTGGTTTGTGTGTCAAATTATTAGACTGCTCCAGAAAACCTAGAGATAATTCCTCAACCTGAGGTGGGTTGGACATTTGATCAACACTCTGCTTTCCTACCTATGCCTCTGTCCTTGTCATGGTGCTTCCTCTTCTGCACAGCCTGGATGGATTATCTTAATATATAAACGTGTGTTTCAAAAGTTGATAGCTAGCTCAGCAACACATGTTGGAAATATCTTGGACATTATATTTTGGTTCACTTTTGGCATTAATTGCATTAAATTATGTTTTCTTCTTATACTTTACCTTCAGAAAGATTTTTTTTTGCTCTGTTTACAAAGGCCAATTTAAAAGTTAGGAATTGTCAATTAAATTTGTCTGGTTCCTACACAAGAAGTTCACTTTGGACCTGGTATCTATATATTTTAAATTCTGTCCAGACTATTGGTGGTCATTTCATTGTGTTGTTTTTTGCTTTTGTTCTTTTTATCTCTAAAGAAACCTGGTCTCTAGGGACTTTCCAATACTCATCAGTACCCTTGATGGCCCAGCCCTTGCAGTAAATATTTCTGTGGGCTTGGCGTTTGGAACATCTGGCTGCCAATCTGGATGGACTTAAATTTAGTCTTTTTCACCATCAGTTTCCAGTGGCTTTCCTCCCATTTCCTGTGTGTTATATGTAGGAATCTGTCACTCCCTTGGTAGTTTCCAGTGCAGACCAATCTAAGCAGTTTTTTTTTTTTCTGCTGTTTTGATCAGATCCTCCTCTCTCATTGTGTTGGAGCTAGATCAAGAAGCTGGTTGATCATTGGGATTTTCCAAATGGCTTACTTTGTTCTGTTTGTTGGTCTCTCTGTCTTTGTGAGCTTTGCTCAGATTGATTTTACTCTGTTTAGAGAGAGAGTGGTAGCTTATAGCATTCCAGAGTCTCCTTTATTATTGTACCAATCAAGAGGCATGAGTTTCACTTTTAACTTCTTTCAAAGGCAAGCCACTGAAAGAGACTTCTAGAATATGCATGTAGTTGGCTACGTAAAATTTTGTATACAGATTTTAGAAATGAGCATTTGAAATTAAGAGTGATGATAGAGGGAGAAGGCAAAATCATTTTAGGTTACTGTTACAAGTGATTGTCGTTCATAATTATGAAGGTGCTTTTGGGTTAAATTTTTTTTCTTTTGCTAAGTGTATTATGCTACTATCCGTTTGTTCCTTTATGGTATAGAAGCCAAACTGCCCTCCGGGTTGTCTCCAGACCTTGGATTCTAACGATAAGCTTTCTGTCTAACTTTGCCAGGTACTTCCTATCTCCCCTTAAAATTTTTTTTTTTTTTTCCTCCCTAATTTATTAATCTTTCTATAGCTGATTTTGTGCTTTAGAGACATGAGATTTTTCCAGAAATACAGGGGAAAAAAGGGAAGAGAAGTTTAAGGGAGATTATTAAGGAACAGGAGATCAGCAGATTAAAGAACTATCTGAAACTACTCGCCTTTCTTCTTATCTACCATGTATATACTGATTATTTCCTAAGTGGAAATGGAGAAACTGGATTTGGCTCTCTTGACTATGTATTTAGAATTTACTCAACTCATTGAGTCAGCAAATAATACTTTTTGATTGGTAACTATGTGTCTAGGAATTTAGGGAATACAGCCAGATACAAAACAGATAAAGATTCTAATATAGCATTTTATAGTAAGTGCAGTGGATAAAAGAAAACTTACAGACTATAGCCTTTCTTTTTTGTGGGGGGTGGGGTGGGGAGACTGAGTTTCCTTTTGTTGCTCAGGCTGGAGTGCAGTGGCGCAAGTTTGGCACACTACAACCTCTGCCTCCCAGGTTCAAACGATTCTTATGCCTCAGCCTCCTGAGTAGCTGGGATTATAGGCGTGTGCCACCATGCCCAGATAATTTTTTGTATTTTTATTTGTTTGTTTGTTTATGTATTTTGAGACAGAGTCTCCCTCTGTTGCCGAGGCTGGATTGCAGTGGTGAGATCTCGACTCACTGCAGCGTTTGCCTCTGGGTTCAAGTGATTGTTGTGCCTCAGCCTCCCAAGTAGCTGGGACTACAGGTGCTCACCACCATTCCCACCTAATTTTTGTATTTTTAGTAGGAATGGGGTTTCACCATGTTGGCCGGGCTGGCCTTGAACTCCTGGCCTCAAGTGATCTGCCCAACTCGGGTAAGTGTTCAGATTACAGGCATGAGCCACCACACCTAGCCAGATTGTAGTTTCAACAGGATCCTCAGACGTCATTCTGGGGAGGAGATTGGGTGGATATCATATTTAAAAATCAGATGTCTACATTTACAACAGCTCCCTGACTTCTTTCTATAACATGTGGGTATTGGTTCTGCAAAGACTAAAGCGAACCTGTTGCCTGCTGCACACTTAATCACTCTTCCTTCCCCACCTCCTCATATAGTCTCACTCAGAATTAAAGGGATCATAGAGCACATTTAGGCCAACCTCCTTTTTATTTATTTATTTGTTGTTGAGATGGAGTTTCGCTCTTGTTGCCCAGGCTGGGGTGCAATGTTGGCGATCTCAGCTCACCGCAACCTCCGCCTTCCGGGTTCAAGCAATTCTCCTGCCTCAGTCTCCCAACTAGCTGGGATTATAGGCATGTGGACCACACCTGGCTAATTTTGTATTTTTCGTAGAGATGGGGTTTCTCCATGTTAGTCAGGCTGGTCTCAAACTCCTGACCTCAGGTGATCTGTCCGCCTTGGCCTCCCAAAGTGCTGGGATTACAGGCATGAGCCACCGTGCCTGTCCCCATCCTGCTTTTTAAAAAAATTAACTTCGGAGCTGTGACCACCAGGGGAGAAATTACTTGTTCAGGGGTAACCCACAGTGCTAGGGCTAGACCAGATCTTCTATATCAAATGCAAGTCATATAAAATACTTGCTTAAGTATTCTGAGCACATTGAAACGTGTTGATTCGTTGCTTGTTGTCTTTCCTTACCTTTCAGACATGGTGTATTTCTCAGATTGGGGAAGAAAAGATGATTTTTCTTATAAATTTCCTCACTTTTAATTAATCCATGTGTGACTGGGGATGGAACCATGTTTAGGCAAGGAGTATGAGGCCAATGTATTTGTTGGACATCCCCTTTACAGCCTTGGAGTTGGTGGCCAGTCCCAAAGTCCTTGGCTTGATCTGTTGTTCTCCAGCTTAAAGTTTCTCTCCTGTTATGTATTGGTTTACAGTCTAGAGTGCTGGAATAATCTGATTTCAGCTCTGATGTTAATTATTAAATCGCCCTCCAGCATTATTTTTACATTCGTTCCATAATTTCTAGGTAGCAAACATTTGAGTAGCTACTACATACAGAGCAATGTTCTAGGTATTGGGGGACACTGCATTGAACAAAACAGACAGAAGTCTTTGCTCTTACGGAGCTTGCTTTCTGTGAGTGGGGAGAGACAAGACAATAAAGATATTGTTAACTGATCACTTGCGTTGTAAAGAAAAAGAAAGTGGGGAAGGGGGTATAGAAGAACTGGGAGAAGAATGTCCTCTTAACTGGGTAGTCACAACACCCTTTGAAGTAGGGACTGCATTATTCCAGTTTTATCAGTGAGGAATCTGAGGCATAGGTTAAATATTTACCCAAGATCACAGATTAGTACACCAGATTTCAACCCAAGCTGCCTAGCTTGAGTCTGTACTCTGCTATCTGAAGAAAGCTATTTCCATTTTAACTTCACCCATTCAACTATGACATCCTCAGAGAAATATATCTGCAAGTGGAGAAGGCCTTGGAAAGTCACAGTGGAACTAAACCATTGGCAACAGTCTTTGCTTGTAGTTTATTTTTTTTGCCCTCAGGCCTTTATTCTAATTAATGACTATCAGTTACTGCAGGCTTGTCTTCCAAGTCATCCCCACTGTGTGTCAGGCTCAGAATTCTGTGCATTTTGTTTTTGTTTTTTGAGACAGGGTCTCACTTTGTCACCCAGGCTTAGGTACAGTGGCGCAATTTCGGCTCACTGCAACCTCTGCCCGCAGGTTCAAGGGATTTTCCCTCCTCAGTCTTCCCAAGTAGCTGGGAATACAGGCATGTGCCACCTGTATTCATGTTTCACCTAGATACTGAAATGAGATAAAATATTGAAGAGTTTGATAAGACTATTCCTTCAGTTGAGGTGAATTAATTGTAGCCTCAGATTATATACTTTTTCAGAGTTCTCAATACATTGCCAGGAAGGATGGTCATTTGAGAAAGGAAAATAGGGGAGTTCCTCCTAAACTGCTTATGTGCAATTCAGAGCAGGAGTCTTTTCTTGACTAAAATCCGAAATCTGTAATGCTATCAAAATGGAAACTTTCTGAGTGCAGATTTTACGCTCAAAGGAAGTGCTCACTGGAACATTTTGGATTTTCAGATTTGGGATGCTCAACCAGTATATAACACAAATATTCTAAAATCTGAAAAAAAAAAATCCAAATTCCTAAACACTTCTTGTCCCAAGCATTTTAGATAAGGGGTATTGAACGTGTAGTACATTTTCCATCTTCCCTGAAGGCAATATGCATGGGATTACTTATATACAAGCTAGATTGGTGCTTTTTTCCCAAGACAAATGAACGAAGCCTACTATAAGGAATTCTTGTCAAGAAAAGACTCCTGCTCTCAATTGCACATAAGCCAAGGTGGGCTTCCCAGAGTGCTAGGATTACAGGCATGAGCCACTGCGCCCAGCCCTCTTTTTAGTTTTTAAAAATTACACACTGATTGTTGGCCAGGCGCAGTGGCTTATGCCTGTAATCCCAGCACTTTGGGAGGCCAAAGCGAGTGGATCACTTGAGCTCAAGAGTTCGAGACCAGCTGACCAGACTGGGCAACATGGTAAAACCCTGTATGTACAAAAAATAGAAAAATTAGCCTAGTGGTACACACCTGGGGTCCTAGCTACTCAGGATGCTGAGGTGGGAGGATTATTTGAGGTTGCACTGAGATCAAGCCACTGCACTCCAGCTTGGGTGATGGACCCTGCCTCAAAAAAATTTTTTTTAAATACATATTTATTGTAAAAACAAACACAGCAGTCTATTCAGTTTCTCTCCAGAGAAATAACAACTGGAATTTCAGTATTAGCAGATTTTTTTCTTACCATATTTCTATGAAATGTTTTTCATCCTTGTAAAATCAAGTTCCTTGATTATACCTTGGTAGAAAAACGTAGCCTAGTTTAAGATAGGAACTAGATTAGTAAAAATTAAGCAGTGTTTATGCATCTAAAAAAGTGGTAAAAGTGGCCGGGTGTGGTCGCTCATGCTTGTAATCCCAGCAGTTTGGGAGGCCGAGACAGGCGGATCACTTGAGGCCAGGAGTTCAAGACCAGCCTAGCCAGCCTAAGAGGTGAAAGACCTCTACAAGGAGAACTACAAAACACTGCTGAAATAAATCATAGATGACACAAACAAACGGAAACACATCATTATTTCTTGCTTCTCATTATTTCTTGCCTCCCCCCATCCCAGCAACTATTGATCTTTCTGTATATGAATTTGCCTGTTCTGTACATTTCATAAAATGGAATCTCAAAATATAGCCTTTTGTGTCTGGCTTCTCTCACTGAGCATGATTGTGTTAGTCTATTCTTGTATTGCTATAAAGAAATACCTGAGGCTGGGAAATTTTATAAAGAAGTTTAATTGGCTTGCAGTTCTGCAGATTTTACACAAAGCATGGTGCCACGTCGGTTTCTGGTGAGGCCTCAGGAAGCTTACAATTATGGTAGAAGGCAAAGGGAAAAGAGGTGATGTCACATGGTGATAGAGGGAAAGAGAGAGTTGTGGGGAGATGCCATGCTTTTTGTTTGTTTTGTTTTTGAGATGGAGTCTTGTTTTGTCCCTGAAGCTGGAGTGCAGTGGCGCAATCTCGGCCCACTGCAACCTCCGCCTCCTGGGTTTAAGTGATTCTCCTGTTTCAGTTCTCCCTAGTAGCTGGAATTACTGGTATCCACCACCAGGACCGGCTAATTTTTTTTTTTTTTTTGGAGACGGAGTATCGCTCTTGTTGTCCAGGCTGGAGTGTAATGGTGTTATCTTGGTCTTCTGTCTCAGCCTCCTGAGTAGCTGGTACTACAGGCATGCACCACCACACCCAGCTAATTTTGTATTTTTAGTAGAGACGAGTTTCTCCATGTTGGTCAGGCTGGTTTCGAACTCCCAACCTCAGGTGATCCACCCACCTTGGCCTCCCAAAGTACTGGGATTACAGGCGTGAGCCACCACGCCCAGCCCGGATTTTTGTATTTTTAGCAGAGCCGAGGTGTCATCATGTTGGTCAGGCTGGTCTCGAACTCCTAACTCAGGTGATCTACCCACCTTGGCCTCCCAAAGTGCTGGGATTACAGACACTAGCCACCATGCCCAGTCATTGGCATGCTCTTTTAAACAACCAGGTCTTTCCTGGACTACCAGAGCGAGAGCTTGCTCTTCTTCAAGGGGATGGTGCTAAGCCATTCGTAAGAGATCTATCCCCAAGATCCAGATACCTCCCACGAGGTCCCATCTCCAACACTGGGGATTACATATACAACATGAGATTTGTAGGGGACAAATACCCAAACCATATCACATGATCATTTTAAGGTTCATGTTGTGCAAGTAATTGGATAGTAAGCTGCTCTCTATTAGGTGTTGAAGATGCCCTCTAAGAACATGACACTGAGGCAAAGATCTGAATGATAGGAAGTAACAATGCAGGTGAAAATCATGGCCATGGAAAGAACATTTCAGGAAAATAGTACAGCTAGCACAAGATCCCTAAAGCCAGAAAGACAAGAGAAACAGAAGGCTGATAATTGCAAGCAGTGTGGACGTGGAGTGGGAATGATATGAGGTTGGAGAGGTGGGCATGGGCCAGCCCATGTAGTTCTTTGTCAGCCAGGGAAGGTATAGATTTCATTCTGCTTTTTTGAGAAGCCAGTGGAGGGTTTTAAGCAAAGGAATGGCATAATACAACATATTTTTTAAAAAGACCACCCTTGTACTTTGTCTCTCTGAATTCGGCTGCTGTAGGTACCTCATACAAGTACAATCATACATTATTTGTCATTTTGTAATTGGCTTATTTCAGTCAGCAGGTCCTCAAGGTTTATCCATATTGTAACATATGCCAGAATTTCCTTTCTTTATAAGACTGAATAATAAAGAAAAGCTGGGCGTGGTGGCTCACACTTGTAATCCCAGCATTTTGGGAGCCTGACGTGGGTGGTTCACTTGAAGTCAAGAGTTCGAGACCAGCCTAGCTAACATGGCGAAACCCCGTCTCCACTAAAAAATACAAAAATTAGTCTGTTGTGGTGGCAGGCACCTGTAGTCCCAGCTGCTTAGGAGACTGAGGCAGGAGAATCACTTGAACCTGGGTGGCAGCGATTGTAGTGACCCAAGATTACACCATTGCATTCCAGCCTGGGTGATGGCACAAGACTCCTTCCCAAAAAGAAAAATTTGTTGTAATATACATCATAGTTTGTTCATTCATCTATTGATAGACACAAGTATCTCTTCAAAGACTCTGCTTTCAGTTCTTTTTGGTATATACATCCAGAAGTGAAATTGCTAGATCATATGGTAATTCAGTTTTTTATTTTGTGAGGAACTGTCATACTGTTTTTCATAGCAGCTGTACCACTTTACATTGCCACCAAAAATGCATAAAGATTCCAGTTTCTCCTCGCCAACACTTGTTATTTTCTTTTTTTTTTTTTTTTTAAATATAGTAACTATCCTAATGAGTGTGAGATAGTGGTTTTGATTTATACATCCCTTTGCTATTTTTTAATCAGGTTTTTTTTTTCCCCATTCAGTTCTAGGAGTTATATATTCTGGATATTAACCCTTTATTAGACATGATTTACATATATTTTCGCCTATTACATAAATTGCTTTTTTTGACTTTCAAAACTTTTTTACTGTAGTAAAATATACATAACATAAAATGTACCATCTTAACCATTTAGGTGTACAGTTCAGTAGCATTAAGTACATATAGTACATTCACCTTTTTGTGCACCACCGCTATCCATTTCCAGAATTTTTTTTTTCATCTTCCTAAACTGAAACTCTACCCATAATAACTCCTCATTGCCTCCTCCTCCAGCCCCTGGGAAACACCGTTCTACTCCTAGACTACTTTCAGACCCAGTTTCTTCCTTTACTTGATAAAAGAGAGGGTCCATTGCTGACTAATGGGATTGTTTTTATGTGTGGAGGCCTTCTTGGAAACGTGATTGAGTTTAATTGTAGAGAACAGTAATAGAAAATGGGATTGTAGAAAGAAAAGAGACGGAGACAAAAACTGGTTGGGGGTTTTCACACGGGATATCTTACCTACAGACCTTAGCATTCCTGCCTCGGATCTGTCTGATTCTTTTGCATCAAGAAGTTGATCTTACCAGCCATTTCCATGTTGTAGATCTGCCAGCAGGTTTCATAGCTTTCCCTTTGTTCCTGGTGGCATGGATTCTCATAGCACAGAAGTTAGCCAGGGATGGTGGTGGGCGCCTGTAATCCCAGCTACATGGAAGGCTAAGGCAGGAGAATCGCTTGAACCCAGGAGGCAGAGGTTGCAGGGAGCCGAGATCATGCCACAGCACTCCAGCCTGGGCGACAGGGCAAAGACTCCTTTTCAAAATTTAGAAATAATAATAATTTGAGGAACAAATCTATTGATATGTTATTTTATAGTGTTTCATTGCCTTTAGATTTAGGAAATCTGTCTCCGTTCAGCTACTTACCTGCATTTTCTAAAAGTTTTGTTAATTTTATATTATCCTTTCTTATCTACCTGGAATTGATTTAGTATATGATTATGTGGCCCACTGTGTCTTTCAGTAGATTCTCACTTTGCTTTATTCTGAAATATCTGATTAGGGATACCATGTAATGATAGATATTTTTGAGATTATTGTCATTAGAGATTACTTTGTTGGCCTTTAAAATGTCATTACCTGCTAAGTTTATTTTGTTTTATTAACAAGACACTATTGCAACAGGTTATAAGCAAGCCAGGGGAAGATAAATAAGCTTCCTGTGAAAGCTAAATTTTATATTTACAAAGAGTTGTCCTGCCTTTTTAAAATTTATTATTTATTTAATGTTATGATTTGTTTTGTAGTACAAATTAGAAATCTGCCCACATATTTTCTTCTTTTCCTTGGATAATATCTGGAAGGCAATAGTATGTGGCACGGGCAGGAGGTTGCAGGGTTTGTGGAGATGTACCGTGAAACTACTCGCGTTAGGCAGGATTCTAAAACTATCATCAGTGGAAACACTGGCAGTTTTAGTGAGCTGGTCACATTTCGTGAATGCAGGATGTTAGACTTCTATAGCAGGGTGTGTCATCTAGAGCAAGTTATTGACTGTGCAGGTAATTGAGCTCCACCAGAATTCCCTAGAGAAAAGTGTGTTCCTCATTGAGCTTAATGGAAATAGTAAGACTTTCAGGCAGTCTGGTCTGCAACATTTAAATGTTTTTTGCATCTCAAACTTAACACTCTGATTTGCATGTCTGTTTTCATGGACTTCTCTTCATTGTCCTTCCCAGAACTAAAGTAGTTAGCTGTCTATGCTTCTCTTTCTCCCCCTCCCCTTCCCCATGCTCCTCTCCCTCCCCATCCCTATCCTGTCCTGCTCCTCTTTCTTGACAGTCTCACTGTGTCACTCTTGCTATAGTACAGTGGTATGATCTTGGCTCACTACAACCTCTCTGCCTCCCAGGTTCAATCAATTCTCCTGCTTCAGCTTCGTAAGTAGCTGGGTTTACCCCAGCGTTCACCACCACACCTGGCTAATTTTTGTATTTTTAGTAGAGACAGGGTTTCACCATGTTGGCTAGGCTGATCTCCAACTCCTGACCTCAATTGATCCGCTCCCCTCTGCCTCCCAAAAGTGCTGGTATTACAGGGGTGAGCCACCACACCTATGTGCTTATCCCATCATTTATTTTCTTGAAGCACTTATGTAAGTATAACTTTAGGTTTTTATTTCACTAGCTTTTGGGATCACATTTTCCATTAATGTCCAGCTCTTAACGATTTGAGCCCTTGCTCTTCTTAACTGCAGTTGAACAGTTTGTCTGGCTTTCCTCTCCAGGTATTTCAGTATTTCTGGGATTTCCTAGGTAAACTGCTTGTCCTTCCAGCCGGTCCTTTGACCCATGGCCCATTGGTCACCAGCTGTGCAAAGCTGTTCTCACTGGTATCGATTTGGCTCAAGTTTAGGCCTAGTTCCTAGGCTATTGTATTTAGTAAGACTATAGTTTGGGCCTAGTTCCTAGACTATTAATATTTAATAAAGGATTTCACAGAAGGGCATTAGAACAAAGAGAACTTAAAGCTGCATAAGAAATATGGCTGCACTGAAAATATACTGGTCCAAGTGCTGCTTTAGGGCTTCTCTCTCCCTGATGCTTGGCTTACTGCTGTCCAAACGGCCAGCCTATCTTTCCTCAGGGAATACCCTGAAAACTGCTGATTCCCCTCCAGGGTCAACTCTAAACTACAATCAGTTAGCTTTGCTTTGAATAAAAATTGCCAGCCTTGGCAACGTGGCAAAACCCTGTATCTACCAAAAAAAAAAAAAAAATACAAATATTAGTCTGTTGTGGTGGCGTATGCCTGTAGTCCCAGCTACTTGGTGCTGACGTGGGAGGATCACTTGAGCCGCAGGAGTTCAAGGCTGCAGTGAGCCGTGATCATGACACTGCACTCCAATCAGGGCAACAGAGTGAGACCCTGCTTCAAAAAATTAAAAAAAAATTGATGCTGCCTTTTAGGAGGCAGTATAGCAGTATATCTTGAAAAATTAAGAAAAGTCACATACTGTTTGAACCAGCAATTCTACTTCTAGAATTGTACTTTTATGGATGCATTTTCAAATGCATGCCAAACTATATGTATGTACAAGAATATTCACAATATCTTTGTGATAGCAAAACACTAAGAACAACCTAAATGTAATACAGGATTAAAAAATAGATGGTTCCTTCCTAACAAAGGGGATTGGCTTTGTTGAAAAGAAGAACCTAGATCTGTATATGGCAAACTGTTTTTTGTGCTCTGAGTCTCCATTGGATTTGGTAAGAACTGTATGTAGTACCAGAATATGATTGCCCCTGAGATGAAGCTTCTGAAGCAACTACAGTCAAACCCAAGGTGCTGTCTGTCCCCTGGAACAGAATGAGCAAGAGCTTGGCTTCAAAGAGTATAGATTACAGCAGGCCATACAGTGGATGCCTCTTGCCTCCCAGTCAGCTCCTCCTGCCTGTTTACCCTGTTCTAGAGGTTGCATATGCTATGACGTGCAGTGCATGCTTTATCTGTGCCCTTGGCCCTCCACTTCTGATTGGTATGGGTCTCTATTTTTCTGTTTCTGACTTGGCTGTCCTAGGCACTTAGGTTTCTTCATTTTTCCCTCTTGAACTTCTTCCTGGCCAATGGCTTTTCACTGTCCGCCTGCTTTAGCCCCTTCACACCTTCACTGCAATGAACTTTCCCTCTGTCATCCCAGCTGCCATGGTTTAGTTCAAGTCATCTCCCACCTGCACTGTGGAAACAGCCATCTGACCAACTCTTCACCCCAAAGCTGGTTAAGTGGCTCTCTATATGGGAGGCTTCTAGTGGACTTGGATTTGGGTGAGTTTTTGCCTCCCTCTTGTGGTCTCTAGCTGCTATAGCCAGCAGCTGCTGCTAATTAACCTTTTCTACCTGACAGGCGTTAACATTTCTGGGGGAAACTGCTTATGCTGATTGTTTTGGAGTAGTAGATCAAGTTTTAGCATGCTTGTAGATACTGTGTAGTCTAAATGCTGTTCAGCCAATATACATTTCCCCCCAGTGCAGCCTTACCTTATTCGGTCCTTTTGGCTGGTTTTGGAGGAAGAAAGGAAACAGGGATGACAGCAAAGCTAGCTTCAGGGAAAAATTTGAAATTTATTTTTTGCATCCCTTTTCATCTCTTTTCACTGCCCTTTGTTCCCATGCTTCATTTCTCCCTGGGAACTTGCCTAGCGAGAAACGTAGAATCAACCACTGCTGTGAAATATTTACATATCATTAATTGAACTATTTATTAAGCACATGGTGTGTGCTTAACCCCTTGCCATATTTGGTGAGACCTAGTCCTTGGCTTCAAGAGGTTTACTATTTATTGGGCAGAAGTATCAAGTAAATACAAAGTTGGACGGCAGAATGATTAATGCTATTTTAGAATACACAGGAGAAGCCACTAACTCCGCAATAGAAATTGAGGTTGTTGGAGTGAGATTACAGTCGAGATACTTGGCAGTGGGTGTGATGGCAGAACGGTCCTGACAGTGTTAACCAATGGGAAACTGCCTTCTCATTAGTAGAGGTCCAGAACTTACAGCAGGTAAGCCATTCTCTACCCTGCACCTCCTTTGGCATTTCCCTTACATGTGAATGGTTCTTCAGCATTTGGACAGGTGGTTCCTTTCTGGCCCTATGGACAACTTGAATCATGCCTTTCAATGCCTTAAAATAGGAGATGATCCTCTTTCCATTTTGTGTATTTTCTGTTATCTGTTATTCCCCCAACATCAGTGTCAGTGATATATAAACAAAGCAGAACTGAGACTTGAGGAGCTTACAGTTTAATAGGAGGAAACAGATATTTGATAAATGCCTTAAGGTGTTATGATACAAGTTTGTAGAGTTCGGATAAGAAGGATAGCCCGTAACCCCACAGTCACCTTTTTTGTAAAAAGATCCTTGAGATTATCATTATTTAGATATTCCTTGAAGTCTAGAAATGCAAAACTGGTCACAAAAATAAATTATATATTTGCCATTGGACAGACTGTTAACTAGCACTTGAAATTTGTTTATGATTATTGTTTATGCAGTGTGCTTTAAAATGTATTTCTAGCAATGGCACCCTTCAAGTTAACAAGATTGGGAGATGGTTTTCTAGAAGCAGAGAGTGAATTTCAGAATGAGATCTTTCTTACATGTATATCCTAAGATTACAGTTGTTTTGCCTTAGTACGAAATAAAGAGAAAACAGGACATCTAAGGAAATTTAACTCCAAGTCCAGGTAGCTAACCAACAAATTTTCCCAAACATTTAATGAAGGTGTAACACCAGTCTTAAAGAAACACTTCTAGAGAACAGATAGCGAGCCTGTACTCCCTGATTCATTTTCCGAAGCTAGCATAAGTCTTTGTAACAAAACTTGACAGGGACATTACAGAAATGGAAAATTACAGCTAATCTCAATCAAAACACAGATGCAAAAATTCTAAATAAACCAACCATTTAGAGCAATATAGTAAGCCTAAAATGGGTTTATTAGGAGTGTAAATTTGGTTTAACATCCCCAAACCAATCAAATTCACATTAACAGAAAAGTTATATAGTTAACTTGTTAGATACAGAAGTTTTTCATAAAATCAAACATCTATTTTTGAAGTTCTTTTTTTTAAAAAGAGAGTCTCTGTTGCGCAGGCTGGAGTGCAATGGCATCATCTTGGCTCACTACAACCTCCGCCTCCTAGGTTCAAACGATTGTGCCGCCTCAGCCTCCATAGTACCTAGGAGTATAGGCATGTGCCACCATGCCTGGCTAATTTTTTGTAGTTTTAGTAGAGATGGGGTTTCACCATGTTGGCCAGGTTGGCCTCCTGACCTCAGGTGATCTGCCCACCTTGGCCTCCCAAAGTGTTGGTATTACAGGCATGAGCCACTATGCCTGGCCCATGTATGATGAATTTCTAACATATTTGAAATAGTAGATAACTCCTTTAATTTGCTAAAAGGGTCTTTAAAAAACAAAAACAAAAACAAAACTGTAAACACCATACTTAAATGTTGACGGTTTTTCAGTTGAGGTTTGGAATAAAACAAAGCTCTCTGGTTAGCACTGTACTAGAGGCCCTTGCTGGTGCAGTAAGACAAAAAAAATGAGTATATGTTGGAAAGAAAGAAATGGAACAGTCAGTATTTTCTTCCAAATAGATAAGGGTATAAACAGGATTGTGTGTATAGAAAACTCAAAAGAAGTGAGATATAAACTATTAGGATTAATAATTATATTAAAAAGCTAGAATAAACTTAAGAACTAAATTTGCAAGACCTTTGCAGAAAACTGAAATATTACTGAAAGAATTGAAGTCTCAAATAAGTAGCTTATAGATTGCTATCTTTACAATATTGAATCTTTCAATATCCGTTAACTCATTTCTAGGCCTAATGCAGCCCCAAGAAAATCCTAGCAATTTCACCTTTTCCCTTGTCTTTTCTTTCCTTCTTTTGAAATAACCTGATTCTAAAATTCCTATGGAAATCCAAAAAGCCAGAAATAATCTACTCTGAAGGACAACTTGCTGTAACAGATAAAGGAAGTCTTATAAAGCTGCAGTAATTACCATGGTGTGGATCAGCATAGGGATAAAGAGAACAGTGCAACAGACTACTGAACACAGAAACAAAGTCATGTATATGGGGTCACAGGTTTTAAACAAAAGAGCAGTTGGCAATAGTCTTTTCCAGTATATGATGCTCTGTCAAGTAGACGGCCATATGGGGGAGGGGGCACTTGATTCCCACCTCACCGACACAAAAAAATCAATTCCAGGTGATGTGTAGTTCTCATTGAAAAAGGGAAAATAATAAAAATTCTGAGAAAATAATATAGGTAAATGTCTTTATGGCCCAAGTGTAGGGAAATATTTTTTAAACAGGAGAATAACGGCAACGAGAAACACAAACCTGAAACCATTAATTATAGTTAAAGATTTAAAGATGGGAGAAATTAATGGTGTGTTTGTGTGTTCTGTTAGAAATAATCCAACAAAGAGGAAAAACATGATGGTATAAAAGAGAGAAAGAATTTGTAGAGTCACATTCTTTAAAAGGTGAAAAGTGGGTGAGATTTAGCATTGAAGAATAGGATGAATTTGTTCACTAGGTGGTCAGTTCTATAATCCTATGCAGTTTTTGTATAGTGGCTGCTGTTATTTCCATGTATTACAATGGCAGAACACCAGAGTAAACAATCTCATTAAATAACTACCAGAACCATCTGAAGGAACTTCAGCATTTTCCTATTTGGTAAGCAATGTTTTGATATATTTTTATTTTAAAATTGAAGCGACTTAAATGACTTGGGTACCTCTGGAATAACAGTTTTTAGTAGTCATTCACAATTTTCACTTTTGTCAAGAAAACCAGTTTTTTAAAGGACAGCCTCAGAGTCAGAATTCTCAAAAAGCTCTTGCCAAAAGCACCTTCTTTTCTTATAAATGCTGTACTGTCCCTTAGCTCTGTGTGGCTTTAAAAACTGATCCTGGACAATTCATTAGTCAGACTAGCCACATTTCAAGTGCTCAGTAGCCAGATGTCACTAGCTAGTGGCTGCCTTTTTCGATGGGGAGGAGGGGGGAAGATGTAGAATGTTTGCACCATTGCAGAAAGTTTTATTAAGACAGTTCTACAACGGGACTTTTCACCTTTGCAGACAATCACCAAATAAAATTTTAGCTGGACTGTAGTTAAGTGACTGCTCTGGTATAACTTTAACCCTGCCACATTAGGTTGTCAAAGGTGACCCACCACCTTAAAAGCCTGCCTATTCTTTGGGTGTTTACTAGCATGGCTTAAGATTTTCTCGTTAAGAAATAAATTAGAGGCCAGGTGTGGTGGTTGAAGCCTGTAATCCCAGCACTGTGGGAGGCCGAGGCGGGTGGATCACGAGGTCAAGAGATTGAGACCATCCTGGTCAACATGGTGAAACCCCGTCTCTACTAAAAATACAAAAAATTAGCTGGGCATGGTGGTGCGTGCCTGTAATCCCAGCGACTCAGGAGGCTGGGGCAGAAGAATTGCCTGAACCCGGGAGGCGGAGGGTGTGGTGAGCCAAGATCACGCCATTGCAATCCAGCCTGGGTAACAAGAGTGAAACTCTGTCTCAAAAAAAAAAAAAAAAAAAAGAAATTAGAGGCTTTGCATAGTAGCTCACATCTGTAATCCCAGTGTTTTGGGAGGCCAGTGTGGGAGGATTGCTTAAGCCCAGGAGTTAAAGACCAACCTGGGCAACATAGTGTAGTGAGACCTGTCTCTACTGAAAATTAAAAATTCAGCCTGGATTGCTTGAGCCCAGGAGTTCAAGACTGCAGTGAGATGTGATCCAGCCATTGCACTCCAACCTGGGTGACAGAGCACTTTGTCTAAAAAAAAAAAAAAAAATTGTGGTACAGATTTCAAACTATCCAGCCAGAAGTTGTGACAGCATTGTTATAGCTAGACAGACTTACTAGGTTAAGCCCTAAGAGTCCAATTAGTGAAGATTGGTAACCATGTGAGAGATTTCAGGAAGTTTGCCTCACAAAAGGTTGGCTGAAGCTCAGAGGGATTTGCTGAAGCTTACAGGTGAGGAATGCTGGAGAACTGTAATAGATTTTTGCTGCTGAATTCAGCACTTGCGGAATCTGCCTCTTACAGTTGGCTCCCAAATGGTAACTTCTATTTCTTTTCCTGATGTTCTTCTCTTTCCCTCTCTTCACATAGTCTGTATCCAAGCTTGGAGGAAAAGCTGCTTCAGGGTGGTCTGGTTATGTAGAGAAGATTTTTTTTTTTTTTTTAAGCTGTAATGTGAGGTGAATTCACTATATTGGGATTTGTGAGGGATCCACAGGATAGAAATAGGTTACGTTGGATATACTTAAAGGTATGGTTGATACTTTACCAAAACAAAAGTTTAGACGTTATCATCTCCAAACTGGCTGCTTCGGGAGAGAGCCAGCTGGTTAACTGGGTTGCATAATGGGAGTATGGATCTGGGTGGATATGTTCACAGAGGCCCGATACCTCATTCCAGCTTCTCTTTGTCCTAGAATTACAAAAGCCTGTGATGTTATTGCTGGAACTTTGATTCAGCAGTTGCTAAACACCTACTGTTGTGTTTCTGGCACTAGGCTTGGGCCTTGGGTTTACACAGTGCCAAGAGTATGGGTGCTCAGTCTGATATGGGAGACAATGTACACAAATAATTACCGTATAGTGTTGTTCATAAAGAGAACGTACAAGGTCCAGAAAGAAGGTCCTGAAACATCATTTTAGTCTGATTTCCCCCATTTTCTGCCAGATGCAGCCGAGGCCCAGAGAAGGAAGGAGACACTGGTTTAAGTAATGCGAAAAGAACTAGAACCTGAGTTTTCCGTTGACTGGTCCTTAATAATTTCACTCTACCACCCTAAAATATGATCACTATCCTTGTGGGAAACATCTAATTTCTATCTGCTTTAAAAAGCCCACTACTTCCATGATGTCCTGTTGACGGCCCTCTCTGTAACTGATACCACTTTATTATTTTTTTTCCTTGTATGTATGGTGCTTTTATGGAAGTTTTTACTTCCTCTCTTGTATCGTGATTATCGGGACAAGAGCCAAGCCGGCTTCTCTTTGTCCTTATTTCCCCTCCCCAGCGAGGTATGAACAACTGTCAGGCTTAACGAAGCCTCGGACAAGGTGGGTTCAAACATGTTTTCTTGCTCCATTGAGAGACACCTGTCTACTGCAATAAAAATTCCTACTTTTCGGGCCACGTGAATACACTTCTGCTGTAAGAACTACGTGAGGTTAGTTAGTTTGATTGCAGAGTTTTGTAGGGAGAAGGCACGGAACAATAGGAACAATTTACGAAGAGAAGACTTGCACGTTTTGGGGAACTGGGGCCCTGCTGTCCGGTGGGCAGCGGGGGCGGGGTTGCGCAGTGGCGCTGCGCGCCGAGCTTTGTTGCCGGAACTAGTCCGAGTCTTGCGCCGAGACGCGCCCCGCCCCTCCCCCCGTCCCGCCCCCGCGGGGTGGAAACAAAGGGGTCTCGGCGCGCGGTGCCGGGCCTAGAGGCAAGGGGAGGAGCGCTCCGGCGGTCTGGCGCGCGGGGCTTGCTAGGTTTGTGCTGGCGAGGGGACTGGGCGGGCCGCGCTTCTCTCGGCCTAGCGGTGAGGGGCGTCGCCTGCGCGCGCAGCGGAGGCCAGTGCGCCGGCGCGCAGTGAGCTGTGGTCTGTGAGCGCAGAGGCGGGGTGCGGCGGGGCGGGGCTCCTAGTGCGGTGTTGCGGGACGGGCCCGAGGCCCGGGCGGTTGGGACGCGGGGTCTGAGAGGATGGAACCTCCGAGGCGTTAGTCGACTCTGTCATCTCTGGGCGTGCAGTCGTCGTTTCCTGGTGCGGCCCGTGTGATGGTGTCGGGAGGAAGGAAGCGCCGTGACAGCGCCTCAGTCGGAGCCGGGGTTCCGGGGGTGAGGAGGCCCGCGGACGGCGGATCTGGCGAGCTGGCCGCGGGCTGGGCGAGCAGTCACAATAGGAGGCGGCGGCCCAGCGAGGAGCCGCGGGAGCTGCCCTGCAGGGCGGAGCCTCCCCTCGCAGGTACTGGCCTCCGCGGCCGTTGGCTCCAGCGCGAGGGCGGGACGAGCCGCGGGCCGTTGGGAGCCTGCGGTGCCGCGCCCGATTGTCGGGCGAAGGCTTGGCCCGGCCGCCCGGCGCTCTTTGTTCCCGCGGCGGCGGGGAGGCGCGGCCTCAGCTCGCGGAGCCGCCGGCCCACTGCCCGGCAGTTGGCCTCGCTCTCTCGCTCCCTCCCTTTTTGCCGAGGCGCAGGTGAAATGATGTCACCCTGGAGAACGCGGAACCTGGTTTGAAGGGTCCTCTCTGGCGTCCTTCTACTTCCTTGGGTTCTGGACAGGCTGCGTTTTGTTCTCAGGGGATGAAAGTTATTCTTTTCAGGGCTGAAGAATGAGAGAGGTTGGTTTTTGAAACGGGAGTGTTTCAGGTTATTGAGGTCCAAAAAAAAAATAAAGTTTTTGTTTATGTCTGTATGGCTTGTAAGGTACAGTATTTTTCTTTATGGTGCAAAAATGATGCATGCTATTATTCAGTAAAAGTTGGGTATGCTAATTTTTCTACCAAAAGTAGCACACACATGTAATTATTGCCAGCATCTTATGAATTGCCATTTCGTTTTAAGGTGTGGACTTAACGTATGAAAACTTAAATGTATTTAGAGCTCATAATATAATTGTTTAAACCTTAGAGTTGCAAGCCTGCTGTATCCTATTTGGCCTTGATTACAAGTACTGTTATACTTGAACGTTTACCATAAATATCTTTCAATAGCAACCCTTGTATCTAGTCTTTTAAAAAAAATTCCCTTTTATAGGGACAGTTGGAATCAAAGTAAAAAGGGAACACCATCTAATGGAAGAAACAGAACTTTTGTAGAGGTACTAATACAGAACCAAATACAGATGTCAGATCAGGTGTAGGGGAGCTGGGACACACTTGGAATAAAAAGATGAAATTTATGACTGAAAGCTTACCTGAGAATTGTGTCACTGCAGATACCCCTTTCTCCGGGGTTTATAAATATACTGGTATAGTTCACCTTTTGAAAACCTAATCATACATCTGTTCATTCAATTTTAAGTTGATTTTTATAATATTTCTGTAAGACTTATTTCCAAGAGATTTGAAGGCCTTAGAGCCTATAAGTTCTGCCACAGATTGATCATGTGGGCCTCAGACCCTCATCTGTAAAATATGAAAAAACTTGGACTTAAATAATCTGTGGCTTTCCCTCTCTGACTTCGTCTGTGATTCTAGAAGGAAGTTCGTATTTCCATACCTGTTAGGCTTTATATGTCCATCCTGTTTTTATAGTTAAATTTTCAAGTATTACCCTGGGTATTGAGAATTTCTCTACTAAAACAGCCTCATTTTTGATGAAGAGTAACCAAGATGGCATAGTCGGACATAACTGAATCTGTTAGCATCATAAACGTAGAGTGTAGATCTACACTGTGAGCAGCATTGGATGAGGCTTTTAGTTAATTCATGTTACCTTCCTAGGCTGTTTTCTCTGATCACGTCTTTCTTTTTTGATGCTGTGAGTGGGAAGTGTGAGTGAGAAATTCTTATGATAAAAGTTTCTGAAATGATAAGGTACTTGATCACTATGGAAACATGACTGGTCAAGATTATGTCTTCAGTTTATTCCACCTGTTTCTCTGTTTGTACTACCTCTGGTTTGGTTCAGGCCACCACCGTTTTGTAATTCATCTTTCTGGAAAGGTAGTTCTTAATTAGCCTTGATTTTTGCATTGTGTCTGGGTCTACTTACTAGTTTCATGGTTGTTTTCCTGCTAAGAAAACATGTCAGACAAGTTGTCACCTCCGTTTTATTCTACTTAACTCACAGCCTTTTCTCTAGAAAGAGCAAACAGATTGTAAACATGGATTTGAACAGTAGAGTTCTTGTCTAGTTAATTCATCAGCAAACGTTAACTAATAAGACGTTTCTCTAGAGGAGATAAAGCATTAATGCTTGAACTCCATATAAATGAGAGAAATTTGGAATACACAGATGAAAAAGAGGGGTCATGTACACAGTCTCTTCTTTTTCCAACTCTTACATCTTTTCATTTTTAAATTTTTTAAATTTTAGTTTTCCCGGAAGCTGGAGTGTTGCTATGTTGTCCATTTTGGACTTGAACTTCTGGCTCCAGGTGATCCTCCTTTCTTGACCTCCTGAGTAACTGGGACTACAGGTGTTTGCCACAGAGCCTGCCTGTCTTAGATGTTTCCCTTTTCTAAGGATCTGAACATTTACCTCTTACCTATATCTAGGTTATGGAGCCCTGTTGTCCTCATGTAGATCCTGTTATAATTGTCCCTCACTAGACTGAGTCGCTTTAAGGGCAGGACTGTTTCTTTTTCCCATTTTGTAGTCTCAGCATCCAGCATATGGCAGACAAACAATATTTGAATCACGATTGTTATTTAATAAAATCATAACTCAATCATACCTCTTTTTTCCAACTATCGTAAAACCCACAATTATTATATGAATAATTATATGTGTATGCGCTTGTATGTGTTGGAGGGGGAGAGAGAGAAAGAGAGTGAGAGAGAGAGTGTGTGTGTGTGTGTAAAATTTTTGTAATTCTTAGAGGTAACCAGCCTAAGTAAAATGATTTTAGATGTACTTCTTTGAGGGGAGAAAAATCTTGGTGTAGGCAAATCTAGATTTTGGAAGGGAGGGAAAGAAAAGTTTATTTAAAATAGGTAACTCTTATTTTTCCTAACCTTTATTTCTGCATTCTCTTTGTAATGAGTAGAGGATTTCCTCAGTTGCATGTGTTTTTTTTCCTCCTTCTTTTTTTTTTTTTTTTTTTTTAAATCACTTTAGGGGACTGTGGACTGGGGAAAGGAAATAGGGGAGCCTTAGGCTAGTTTCACAGACCCTGTTTCTGCTATGCTCCGGGAAAGACATGGGTCCATTTTGTTTGCCTGAACTCAAGAATGGGAGCAGTAATTTCTTTTTAGAAATGATTGTCCCAGTGCTGGGCAGTAATGAACATCCCCACCCACATAGTACGAGTCCTTGAATGATTTTCTCCTAATACTGCCTATTAGCTTTTCAAAATTATTTTTTAGGTCAGGTGTGGTGGCTCACGCTTGTCATCTAAGCATTGTGGGAGGCCGAGGTGGGTGGCTTACCTGAGGTCAGGAGTTCGAAAACAGCCTGGCCAACATGATAAAATCCTGTCTCTACTAAAAATACAAAAAATTAGCTGTGTGTGGTGGCAGGCACCTGTAATCCCAGCTACTCGGAAGGTGGAGGTGGGAGAATTGCTTGAACCCTGGAGGCAGAGTTTGCAGTGAGTTAGGATCCTGCCACTGCATCATTCTAGCCTTGGCATCAAGAGCAAAGCTCTGTCTCAAAATAAAATAATTATTTTTAAATTAGAAAAGCAAATAGTGACAGTTGTGAGTGATACAATGATTTTATTTTTATTCCTTTCAGTCTTTTTCATGTGTCATTTGTGAACGAGAATTGTTGAAACTTAGAGATGAATGACTTAGAAATTTTGTCTTTGTTCTTAAAGGGTGGTGACATCTCTCAGGGTCAGTTCTATTCAGTGTTTGGACCTCAGTTTTCCAGAACTAGGCTGTTGATTTTTTTTATTAAAGGAGCATTATTGAGTTACATTTTACTTCACTTATAATTCACTCCATCCAATTAGATTATTTTTGTTACATTTACAGAACTGTGCAGCCATAATCAATCCAGTTTGTGAACACTTCTATCATCCCCCAAGGATCCCTGTGCCCATCCAGGCCTCCTTTTTGCACGACTACAAGGGGACACAGCCCCATTCCTGCTTCTAGGGTCCTTTCTTGGACCAGCTTTGAAGAATGCCATCCAGGCCTTTGAGTGCCCCTGCTCCACACCATCAAAATCGTTTCAGAGAACTCTGCTCTCAGAAAACAAAAGCAAAGAAACAGATTTGTTTTAGGCCCAGTTTTAGAACTCTTCTCAAAAGAAAGGCGATATTTGGGCCTGATTCATTCTCAGAACAGGGAGGAAAAATCCCAGCAAGGAGCAAAGCATTAGCTTAGTGATTTATCCCGTCTCAGTAGGATGGGGTGGACTTACTGGGCAACCACTGACTTCATTTAATGGTGATTTGCAGGTGAGTGCATCAGATCTCTTCCTTGATCAAAGCTTTTACCTTGTCTCATTGCCAACCAGATTTCTAAGAAACTTGTTACACAAATCAGAAAGGCAGGCTGTTAGATCATTTGCTTGCAGTTTGGAAGATTATTCTTTTAATAAATAGTTGAATACTTGCTATGTGCCATGTACTCTTCTAGGTGTTAGTGACATTGTGCTGAACAGGACATGAGATTATACATGTTTTCCTGAGGGTATACTCAACTCGTCTCATTGATTTGGCTACTCTTTAATCTTTATAGGGAATTCTCTTGTTTTTCTTCCAAATATTCCAAGATAACTTTTTTTCTTGAGTTTATGAAGTCCTGTGTATATTTAACCCCACCTTATGATTGTAATATTTAAATAATGCCCCCCCGGCTCCCCATAGTAGTGTTTCTGGTTGCTATTTTTTATTTATTTATTTTTGAGATGGAGCCTAGCTCTGTCGCCAGGCTGGAGTGCAGTGGCTTGATCTCAGCTCACTGCAACCTCTGCCTCCTGGGTTCAAGTGATTCTCCTGACTCAGCCTCCTGAGTACCTGGGACTATAGGCATGTGCCACCACGCCCTGCTAGTTTTTGTATTTTTAGTAGAGGCAGGGTTTCTACTCTCTTGGCCAAGATGGTCTTGATCTCTTGACGTTGTGATCTGCCTACCTCGGCCTCTCAAAGTGCTGGAATTACAGGTGTGAGCCACTGCGCCCTGCTGGTTGCTAACTTTTTAATGGCTGCATAATAGTTCAAGCAAGTGTGTACCATAATTTTACTTAGCAAATATTTATTTGTTAAACATTTAGGTACTTCTGATTAACTTTTATTAAATTATCGCCATTACTGTGAATATAGTGGTGACTATATTCATGCATATGACTTTTCTCATATTTTGGAGTATAGCCTGAGAATTTTTCAGTTTACAGATTCAAATAATACCTGTTTTCTACACTATTAATAAAATCTACCTAATTACTTAAAAGAGATTAACAGTTGCCATCATGGAATTGGTGAGAGTATTTGGAGTTTGGGGATTTGACTTCATTTTAGAGATACCCAGACTTGCAGCTGGAGGTGACACTTAAGGACCTAACTCCTCATCTTATGTTTTGTTTTCGTCTTTTGTATTAGACTGTGATTTTAGTGCTTTTGACCGACCAGTTGGTATGCTGAAAAATGCTCTGTGGGCCTTTGTGAACACCACCTTATTTTGTAGAAGTACATTATGTCATACTGGCTTAGACGTCATGTACCTGTATCTTCTCTCTCACCTTCATGGAAAAAAAAAAAAAGGAAATGAAAGAAGAAGGATACTGTCATCAAAAGCAATTTAAAAAGTTTTGGGGCAGTGTCTTGTCCTAAGTGCTAATTTTAGTGCAATAATTACTAATAATTCCTACAGTCTCCAAGAAAAGTTAAATTGTTAGTTATGTTACCAAAACACAGAATGGCCCGATTAAACAAAGGATGTCCTAAAATAGTAGTGTTGATGCTTAAAAGGTTAAAACTATTTTTTGTGAACGTTAGTCTTGTGAAATAGGGTTTTCTCAGTTATGTTGAATGAAGTAGTTATACAGTTATATGGAAATAGACATTAAACATAAGAAGTTTGGGGAGTTGCAGATTTAGTCTGGTCTCAGGATGTTTCCTTGGCAGGACTTTTTAAATACAGGTTGCATCCTCAGAGAAAGCTGAAGTTAACCAAATCTGTAATGCTGAACAGTTGCGCCTTGAGAAAAATAAAATTGTATCAGTTTTCAGGAAACAAGTTTATTATTTTTAAGTACTAAAAATAGTTTTAAATAGGCTTTGTGGAATAGTTGATACTAATCAAACTAGATTATAAAGAAGAATGTTACCTTACAGTAGAATGTGATTTACTGGGTTGAGTATGAACCTTAGAATTCCATAGACTTGAGCTCAAATTATGATTTTGATATTTCTGAAGTGTTTGACTTTAAGCAAGTTTGTTAAACCTGATGTTCAGTGTATAAAGATTGAGAGAGCCCAGTTCAGTTTCTGGCATGAAGCTAGCTATTACCAGATTGAGGCTTTAAAACCTGCCATACTGCCTAAATAAAAATGTGTTAATTTTTATATCTTTTGTAATCAAATTAGTGTAGCCAAAATTCTGGAGAAAAAACTTTCAGTGTGGCACAATTTTTATTTGAGTTATATACATACACATTGTGTTTTGTGTAACAAATTACCACAAATTCATTTGCTTGAAACACAAATATTAGCTCACAATTTCCGTGAATCAGGAGTCCTCATATGGGTTAGCTGCTGGACCACCTTTCCAGGATCTTACCTTGCAGGAGCTGTGATTTCTTCCTTGTCTCCTTCCAGGTTCACTGGTAGAATGTGGTTCTTGTGATTATAAGACTGAGGTCCCCCATTTTCTTCCTGGCTGTCAATTGGTGACTGCACTCAGCCCCTGGAATCTGCCCACAACCCCCTGCCACATGCACCCTTCATATGCCTTCTCACATCAGCTTAGTCTGAAGAATTGGCAAGATTATCCCGGGAAGGACTCAGTTCTGCTTGCTTTTATTAAGTCAGGCCCAGGCTCACCCAGGATAATCTCTAACTTACATTCATCTGACTTGGACTCTTCATTACATTTGAACATCTCTCCCCCTTTGTCATTTGATGTAACCTAATCATGGAAATGAAATACATCATGTTCACAGCCGTGCCTACGCACTTGGGGAAGGGGGTTGTATAGGAGATGTACACCAGAGGTAATCTTGGAGGGGCAACCTGTGTATGTCACCTGCCCCCCCCTCCACACACACACACAGCAGGTATGTGTGATTTTATTTTACCTAGAATTAAAATAAAATTGTAACTGGTTTTAATCAAGCCCATCTATGGTTTTGTCCCAGACTTATTTTAACTGCAGGATTTGAATATAGCTTTTCTCAATTATATTTGTCCATCCTTTTTTATAGACAACTGGAGCTTCTGACCAAAGGAAACTATTGTGAGTAGGAGAGGATATGCTTGAAAATCATGGCCACAGGGACCAGATTTGCCAGTTTTACATTTGTAGATCATCAAGATCTTAAGATTTCAAAGGAATGAGGAATGGAGGAGAAGAAACATGATCTCTATTTGTCTTTTCCCAGCCAGCTACTTGTATTAACTATTTTGTAAGACTTTTTGGGGCATGTTAGTTGAAGGCAGGATGGCCTTAGGAAAACGTCCTGTAAAGGATACATATTGAGCAAATGAAAAGCTTAAGAGGATGCAAAAAGATTCCTATATAAAAAAACAAACCATTTTGAGAGAGTGGCAAAGGCCCTCCTTAGATTGAGTCAGGAATGTGAAGTATTCCTTTTTCTATGAAACCTTACTCTTTAGATTAACTCAGAACTGTTACTCCTGTTCTAATTTTTGCCTGTTTTATGGCACTTAAATACTATAGTTGGCTGCTCACATCTGGGTTTAAAAAAATTATTACAATAAGTTTCTTGAGGGTAGGAGTCATGTTTTATCTTTATATCTTATTAGGTAAATTCATTTACTTATTTTTAGAGACTGTCTCACTGTGTTGCCCAGGCAGAAGTACAGTATTGCAGTCATGACTCACTGTAACCTCAAAGTACTGGGCTCAAGTGAACCTCCTGCCTTAACCTCCTGAGTAGCTAAGACTATAGGAGTATGCCCCTATGCCACCATGCCACGCTAACTTTTTATTTTTTTGGGCGGCGGGTAGAGATGGGGTTTTCTCTACGTTGCCCAGGCTAGTCTTGAGCTTGGGTACTTGAGCTCTTCTCCCACTGTGGCCTCTCAAAGGGTTGAGATTACAGATGTGAGCCACTGCATTTGGCCTCTCTCTATATCCTTCCTAATTTAATTCTTGGCTTGTAGGAGTCAGTAAATACACCTTGATTCAGCAATGCATACTTCTGCGTAGTGATAAAGGATAGCCCATTCATGTTTCTAGTATAGAGACCAGAACATTTTGTACAGAAAACTAATGAATTCTAAAGTTCCTGTCCTCAAGTGTTTTGTTTTTTTACTTATAGGTGAGTCTTTGGAAGTATTTTTACTCTTACCAGTGGGCCCAGTTATTTGTTTACCAGGCCTATAGCAAACCAGGAACAAAATACTGTAAAGAGGCTAAGGAAGTTGGGGATATTAATACATTAACAGCAGGGATATTAATGTAATTAGCATTCCATCTTATGATCAGTTTCTGGCTGCTTCCTTATCTAGCCATATTGAATGTTTTGCAGTTTTCTGGCTACGCTGCTCTCTCTCTTTTTATTATTTTTATTTTTATTTATTTATTTTTAAGACGGGGTTTCAGCATGTTGGTCAGGCTGGTCTTGAACTCCCGACCTCGGGTGATTGGTCCACCTCGGCCTCCAGAGTGCTTGGATTACAGGCGTGAGCCACCACGCCCGGCCTGCACTGTTCTCTCTTGGCAGTAACTTCTCCATAGCACCTAGTGCCTAATGTTATCATAATACTTACTTCATGCAGTGATGCATTATTATTTTCTTTTTTATGGGATATACTTCTTGAAAGTAGAAAACCATGCCTTTGTTTTTGGTTTAGTGCCTGTCACCAAATAGACACTTAAATGTAAGACTGAGTGAACGAATGAGGCAATGAAACTCTAAAAGGAAGACCACGTTATAGTACATAACTTTTAGTGTAGGGACAAGAGGGGCCAAGACCCTTAACCCCCAAGAAGGATTCACTGTCACAACACAGTGGAACACATTATGTTCATGATTTTTTAATGTTACAGATTAAGTATATTTACATGCGAATTTAAGGGGATTGACCCACGATCAAGTCAAACGTTTATTTGTAAATTTATTTTTGTTTTCTAATTTTTGTAGATACTGGGGCGATCCTCCTACTTTGACATCCCAAAGAGCTGGGATTACAGGTGTAAACCACTGCATTGGCCAAATTAAGCATTTTAAAAAAGCATTTAAAACATGGCATTACTTTTGTGCTTAGGATTGTGTCCTTTATTCCATAGGAAGGTCGTTAGGTTTGTGTTGAATAGAGCTGTGATTTCCACAAACGTATGATTGCTATAGAAAATTTGCCACAAATACTGTAAAATCTGTCATCTTCCTTTGCATGATTATTTGGAAGGTTAACTAAAAAACAGAATGAGAAAAAATATTAATCTTGGTCCAGGCAAACACTTATCTTTCTGTACTTAAGATATGTAATTTGACCTCTGGTTTTCTTAGCATGAAGTCTGTCCTTTAGAATTTCAGAACTAACATCAGCAGAAAAAGTTACCAATAGGTATTTGGGAAACAGGAAGGACATGGTGTTCTTGGGCTGTGCTGTTTTGCCTGAGACAGTTTTTGTAAGAGAGATCCATTGCCAGAGGCAACCTTTGCCAACCTTATGTTTTGATGTTTAAAATTAATTTTTAATTTCTTTCCTGTCTCTGCTAGCAGAATCATCAAATACCTAGAAAATCCAGACTATCCTTCATAGGCATGATTCTCCACATTGGTGCAGCTAGCCATGAACTGTCCTTTTCTTCCTCTTTTTCCCAGATATCTCCCGGGGCCAATTCAGCATCTCTACCTGGCCATCCTAACAAGGTGATTTGTGAAAGGGTGAGACTTCAGAGCCTGTTCCCTCTCCTCCCAAGTGATCAGAACACTACCGTTCAAGAGGATGCTCACTTCAAAGCTTTCTTCCAGGTTCTTATATATTTACCCTTTCCCTACATAGGGCTGAAAGTCACATTCTAGGGTGTTTCTAGAAGGCTTGAAACAAATTACGCAATATCGTCTCCTTGTTTTCTGTTGTATGTGGAAATAAATAATTCTTCTTAGAGGACTTTAATATTTTTTCAGCCAACTTTTCTGATGAATGTTTGTCTTCTTGAGCTGTTCAGCCACTGTTAATTATTTGACTACTTAATATTCTTGTGTTTTGATCTTTTGGTCTTAAATCGCTTGTCCTAATTGGTCAAGTTCTATAACAAAGTAGAAGATAGTATAGAATATATGATGTTGTGTGGGAAAGGAAAAACGGAAGCATATAAGATGTTCACTAGCTACTTGCTTGGCACCCAGAGTTTGATAGTAACACATATTTCTGAGAGAAAACATGGTTACTTGTCTTTTTTTTTTTTTTTTTTTAACCTGTGGGGGGAAAATGTGAGTTAATTTTTTTTTTTAATGTAACATGAAAATAAGGTGCGTAAATGGATTAAAACTCATTAGGTTATTAACAGAATTACTGGGACCTGCCCATAGAAATCATTGGGTACCACACTGTCAATCCATCTTCCTAGAGAAGCATGTTTTACTGATGGATGTCAGTAACACTGTTACCAGAAAAGTCAGGTTACACAGTTGCTTCTGAGTGGTAGGATTGTGGGCCAATGTGTATAAACCTGAGATAGTGAAATAATTGATCATCAAGGGTGGGACTTTTGGATAGAGCCAGCTCACTTTCTGTTTGTATGAAAGTGAATGCTTGTGAGACATAAAGTTGGAGATAAAAAATTTGGAGGGATTGGTGATCCTAGGACTCTTCAGTATGGTATTCCTTCTTGGAATTTGTGCCAGATTCTCTGCTGTGCATGTATTGATTCTTTTTGTTTTTAGCCCTCACAATAAACTAGTCATTGATGGTTTTTAAGATATGGAAACAGGCTGTGAAAAGCTCGGTGTGGTGCCTCATCACATATCTAATTATTTGGCAGAGAAGGGGCTCAAATCTAACTTTAGCTGAATCTTGTCTACTATGTATATGTGGAAGAAACTCACTCAATACTCTTACTACTGCCACCAGTAAGAAGGGTTCTTTTGATACTTTCTCATTGCTCCCTTTGTGTCTTCAGATAATAACTCAATATAAACTTTAATTTCAAATGCAAAAGTTAAACTCATGTTGTGAAAACGGAACAATAAAGTTAGAGCCAGTTACACTTGAGTGTTGCAGAAAGATGAAATGTATTGTTAAATTAAGACTATTAAATAAAAATTTAACTTAAGTCTTTCTTTGAACCTTAAGTGCTCAGTGAACTTTGGGGGGGAAACTAGAAGTTTTCTTTGCCCAGTTACAGTTACCACCCTACCACTGTTCAACATGAAGCTGAAGCTAAGTAGATCTTTCTCTCAACCCCGTTGAGAAACTGATACCTTCAACTAGTTGACACCTTTTAAATAGGATATAATTTGTTAGTTCCAGTTATGCTTCTTATCCTTAAAAACTTAGGTTTTCCTTTGCATGTGGTAACTTATCTAGCCATCTAGCGTCACAAAGTTATTCCCTTAATGTGTTATGATTTCTTCTTGGCTTTCTTCTCAGGTTCCTTATCTCCCGATTATTTCTACTTTTCCTTCTTTTTAGAATGATCTGTTTTAAACAGATTTACCTATGTTTTCATTTTTTTCTTCGGGCACCCTCTCTGCTTCCTTATCTTAGGTAAAATTCCTGTCTTTTCTGAGGACATCAGCCTTCTCTAGGAGTAAAGAAATTAATTGATCCCCCCCAACCCCCCCACCAAGCATGAGGAGTTGGGTGTGTGGCTAGTAAGGTAGCCATAGAGGAGAAAAAAATGTGTTGCTACTCTTCCTGGATTTTTACTATTGTTCTATCACCAGTCTTTATCAACAAACTCATCCTGTTTTTGAGCTTTTTTTGTCAGTCATCTGTATTATTTATCAATTCTGTCATTGTCCTTGTTTATTAAAAACTTCTACATTTTGCTTCTCATATTTGCTTGTTTTGTATTGCTCCTAGTAAATACTTTTTTTATTGCCAAAATTTGTTTTTTTTAAATTTTGTATGCTTTAATTTGTGAAAGAGTTTAATTTGTTTTAATTTGTGAAAGAGTTCATATGTGCAATTTAGAAAATATAAAGCAGACACCTATATAATAATAAAACATTAAAGCAGACACCTATATAATAGTAAAACACCATCTAGTGTAAGAAACCAGCCATTAGCAATACTTTTAAAGCCCCCATATGACCCTCCGTGTTAATATCCCATGCTTATGCCTCAGGTACTTCTCTGTTCAGTATCCTTTTGCTTTTCTATATGGTTTTACCAATATAAAATACTTCTTGATGTTACACTGTTTAATTTTGCTTGTTTCTGAACTTAGTATAAATGATGTCACGCATTGTATACTTTTTTGAAATTCATTTAAGTGCATCTGCCTGTATACTTGATTTATCTTGTTGTTTTTAGTTTTCCATTATATGAATATATTGCAGCTTATCCCTTTTCTTTTTGCTTGACATTTGGGTAGTTTCCTGTTTTTTTTACCGTTAATTACAAGCAGTGCTTCTGGAAATACTCTTGTATGTGCTTCCTGGTGCACATTTGGGAGGTATTTTAGTGGTTCTGTAAAAGTGATGGCTTTGTGTACTCATTGCCCACAGCAGAGGTATAAGTGTAGGTTCATTTGCATCTCTATAAAAACTGATATTTAAAATTAGAATCTTAAGGCTTCATACAATATTTTAAACATTTTTAAATTAAGATATACTTAACGTAAAGTTAAGTATTTAGCATATAGGTCTGTGAGTTTTGATAAATGTATACAGATGTGGAGTCACCACCACAATGAATGATAAAACAGTCTTATCACCTCCCCAAATTCCCTCATGTCTCTTTGCTGTCAACCCCAATCTTAAAGTTTTAAAATTAGCCATGTCTTTGCTATCAATGGAGTCAGTGGTTGTGATTGAACATAATAAGCTTTGAAAAAGTAATTAAGTACATGGCGAGAGAATTTCATATCTGGCACAACCATTAATTTCAGGGGTGTTTGTGGTATCTTAATGACAGCTGTGTTATAACTTTTATACACCCAGCTAATTTTTGTATTTTTAGTAGAGAAGCCTTTTCACAGTAAATTTGTTAACAGAAAGGGGTCCCCATCCCAAGAGAGGGTTCTTAGATCTTACACCAGAAAGAATTCAAGGTGAATCCATGGAATAAAGTGAAAGCAAGTTTATTAAGAAAGTAAAGGAATAAATAATAGCTACCCCCTAGGCAGAGCAGCCCTGAGGCCTGCTGATTGCCCATTTTATGGTTATTTCTTGATTATATGCTGAACAAGGGGTGGGTTATTCATGCCTCCTCTTTTTAGTCCTAGTAATCCCAGCATTTCGGGAGGCCCAAGGCAGGCTATCACTTGAGGTCAGGAGTTCGTTACCAGCCTGGCCAACATGGTGAAACCTCGTCTCTACTAAAACATAAAAATTAACCAGGTATGGTGGTACACACCCGTAGTCCCAGCTACTTGAGATGCTGAGGCACAAGAGTCACTTGAATCTGGGAGGCAGAGGCTGCAGTGAGCTTAGATAGTACCACTGCATTCTAGCCTGGGCAACAAAGCAAGACTCACTCTCAAAAAAATAAAAATAGACCATATTGGGCAACTTCCTGACATTGCTATGACATTTGTAAACTGTCATGGTGCTGGTGAGAGTGTAGTAGTGAGGATGGCCAGAGATCACTGTCATCGCCATCTTGGTCTGTCTCATCCTGTGACTTAGAATGCCTAACTTACTGGGAATGCAGCCAAGTAGGTCTCAGTCTTATTTTACCAAGCCCCTGTTCAATATGGAGGCACTCTGGTTCAAACATCTCTGACAAATTTACTACAGTTAAATTAGGTGAATGAAAATTTGAAAATTTATACACATGGAGAAATATGCCACGTTTTTGAAAGAGAAAACAAATTATTGTAAAAATATCTATACTCTAGCAAATCTGTAGACTTAATGAAATCTGCAGCCAAAATATCAGCAGAATTTTGTATTTAGAAATTTCAGAATTATTTTAAAATTCATACCAAAGATTATTGAATATAAAAGAGGGGGGACAAACTTTTCCGAAAATTGTCATAAGGGGAGAATATGCCATAAGAGATAGCAAATCATATTAGAAAGAAATAGCTCTGTCAGAGACCTCTATGTTGGTATTAGATTGGTGCAAAAGTAATTCTGGTTTCAGACCATGAATTTTAAATCTTCATAACAAGACTCAAACATATCTTTATTAATTGAAATGGGGACCATTGCAATCAACACATTTTTACCAATGATAAATATGTTTGTTCTGGTAGCATAAAAATCCCTGCTTTAGGATTGGACGAACTCTTGGAAAGTATTTTGTACATTCTTCTGGTTGTAGAAGCCTTTTCCTGGCACTTCCCAAAGCCCAACTTGCACCAGAAAGAGGTCACAGTCACTGTTTGGTGGTCTGCTGCTGGTCTGATCCACTACAGCTTTCTTCTTCTTTCTTTTTTTTTTTTTTTGAAACAGTTTCACTCTTGTCATCCAGGTTGGAGTGTAATGGCCTGATCTCCGCTAACTGCAACCTCTGCCTCCTGAGTTCAAGCGACTCTCCTGCCTCATCCTCCAAAGTAGCTGGGATTATAGGCACACACCGCCACACCCAGCTAATTTTGTATTTTTAATAGAGAAGCATTTTTGCAGCAAAAAGTTGGTTGTCGAGATGCCTTCTGAAGAGTTGGTAGTCAGTCAGCTAGAGATCAGATGAATATGGTGGGTGAGGCAAAGCTTTGTAACCTAGTTGGTTTAACTTTTGAAGCTTTGGTTGTGCAACGTGCCCAGAATTCACGTCACTAAGAAAAATTGGGCCCTTTCTGTTGATCAGTGCTAGCTGCTAACTGACATTGCAGTTTTCAGTGCATCTCATCAATTTGCTGAGCATACTTCTCAGATGTAATGGTTTTGCAGGGATTCAGAAAGCTGTAGTGGCTGGGCTCAGTGGCTCATGCTGGTAATCCCAGCACTTTGGGAGATGAAGACAAGTGGATCACCTGAGGTCAGGAGTTTGAGACCAGCCTGACCAACATGTCTCTACTAAAAATAGAAAAATTAGCTGGGTGTGTGGGGGGGGTGCAGATGATGAGCGAAAATTCGTCTCAAAAAAAAAAAAAAGCTGTAGTGGATCAGACCAGCTGCAGACCACCAAACAGTAACTGTGACCTCTTGTTGGTGCAAGTTTGGCTTTGGTAAGTGCTTTGGAGCTGCTTCTTGGTCCAACCACTGAGCTGGTCATCACTGATTGTCATAAAAAATCCACTTTTTGTCTCAAATCACAATCTGATTAAGAAATGGTTCCTTGCCCTTGTGTAGAATAAGAGATGATGACACTTCAAAATGATGAATTTTTAAAATTTTCTGTTAGCTCATGAGGCACCCACTTATCAAGCTTTTTCACTTTTCCAATTTGTTTCAAATGCCAACCCACAATACCATAGAATAGTTGACTTTGAGTTTTTTGGCAGCTTCTCTCGTACAGCTTTGACGATTGCTATCAGTTGGTCATTGTCAACTTCCGACGGCCGGCCACTACGCTCCTCATCTTTAAGGCTCTCATCTCCTTTGCAAGACTTCATGAACCACCACTGCACTGTACATTAGTTAGCAGTTCCTAGGCCAGTTGCATTGTTGATATTGCAAGTTGTCTCTGCTGTTTTACGACCCATCTTGAACTCAAATAGGAAAGCAGTGACAGAGCCAGACTCCGTCAAAAAAAAGAAAATAGCTTGAATTTGCTTTTTTTCTAACATCATTTTCGTAGTCTAAAATAAACATAAATAGCAAGTAATAAGTCATTAATAAAGAACATAAAGTGAGAAATACCCATTAAAATGATATATAACATAACCACATTTAATAATGTATTCTAATATCAAACAGCAAATTCCAACAGTACAAAAACTGCAGTTACTTTAACTCTCACCTAATATATGAGAGGATATTTTTGAGTCCTCATCTTGCGTCACCATCATCCTGCATCCTTGAAACCTCTTTCTACTGGTTTCCATTACACTGCACCCTCCTCTACTATCAACTACCCAGCATTAAATGTTGGCGTTTCTTAGTGTTCAGTATTGGACCTTGTTTTCATTACATAAATTTTGAGGGGCAGTTTTGTCTATGTCTGCAGCTTCGTTAACTATGATCTATCTGTATACCAAAACTCCTAAATTTATATTCCTACCCTCTGAGCTTCAGCTGTTTACAGAACACCTCCAGGTGGGGTATCTCTCAAAGGATCTCTTGATTTCAGGTTGTTTTAGTATCTTTCTCTTCTGTTTTCACTGATGTCATGTTTTTACTTAAGATTTTTTAGTCTCTTTTCCACAATTTCAGCTTAAAATTATTACAGTTACAGATGCATGATGAGTAGAATCTAGTACTCTGGTAGAAATGTAGTGGGAACTACAATTGTAGCATCAAGCTGAATTAGTTTTTGTGAACCAATGATGTTTTGTGAAATTAGGAATTACAAAAAATCTAGTACATAATGTCGCCAGTCTGTTACTTAAATACTAGCCATACAGGCCTCTTTAGACTTAGGAAGCCACTTTGTTTGTAGTTCCTGTGTTTTGGTGGAATTATAAACAAAGTAGCTTTTAGCAGTTATAGCTAATGATAGGAAAATACCATATTACTATTAGTAATCACATCATTATGATATGATTGCAATATGTTATACTGTTTGAGTGCTTTTCTGAGCAGTCACTGCGTATCAAACAATTTCTTTGTATTTTTATGGAAAAAACACAAACTTGGATCGTATCAAAAAGCAAAGTTCTTATTTTGTTTCTGTATGTTTATGGTAACTTTTGAAAACAATATTCAAAGCCTTTTTTTCTTCTATGTCTACAAGTAAAATAACATTTCAGGAGAATATATTAGTTGTCTGGTTGAGAGATTGGATTTCATTGCAAAATTTTGATCTGAGGAGCATAAGAGCGATACAGCAAATGAAAGTCTTATGTGAAATGAGACTGTACATTGTGTAGTTTCAGGGCAGTATGTTTACTGAACTACCTTAAAAAGTTTCAGTTTCACTAACAGAAACACATTTTACATATTATCTGGACATAGTTTAAAAATAAAAACTTCAGCATCTGGAGAATAAAATGAAGTAATATGTAGTCATTTTAAACCACTGTGTAATCCAGATATAAAATTATTTTCTACTTTCCTCAGCTTTTATATCCATCTTCTGCAAAACAAAAAAGGATCTTGTCTTATTTTTTAGTAACAAGTTGCCTAGAGTGTTAATTTCTAAGTGTTTTCAGATATATTTAAAATGAATGAAATTTAGTGAGAGTTTGCTCTTCTTGGGCCCTTGGCATTTAACTGTTTTTCCTTTGTTGTGGAGTAAGAAACTTCATCTTTTGTTAAAGATAATTAAGGCAAGTAGAGAACGTCTGGGAGTTTAAAGGAGAATTGATCTTAAATCATGCTGTGCTTATTTGTAAGTCTAAGGCCAAGAGTAGTCCTTCTGAATGATGATTGGAAAGAGGACCAGGTTCTTGAGAAATTCCATCCCCCTGCACAAGTTGCCTCTTCGCTGCTTTGGGAAGGAAGTCCTTAGGGCTGACTAGTGGTTGCCATTAGAGGTACATTGTAGTTACTGAGTAGAACTTGGAACCTGTTTCTGTTTTGGGAAGAGTTTGTCTGGATCAGGATCTTCTGTTATCTCCAAGACTTGCTGATAAATGCAAATATATATTACATATAAAATTGTTTTTCTTTAGCTTTTAATGACTTATGACTCGTTCATCTGGAATTATGGAATGCATTCTTATACCTGCCTCAGATGGATTTCACTTCTTTTAATGATTTTTTAAAATAAGAATGATTTTTTATTTTTATTTAAAAAAAAAATAAAGTGTTGTAGAGGTGTACTCCTAGACTTTTTTTTAAATCAGCTTTAATGCTAAGTATAAAATCTGCCTTTCCTTCCTTCCTCCCTTTATGACCTCTTTTACCTCCCTTGACCCTTAAATTTGTAGCAGGGTTCTAGACAGTGATTACACCAGATTTGAATCAACATCTTAGGAATTTAAGTTGTCAACACTTGGTACTTTGAAAAGTTGGTCCACTGGCCTGGAATCAACAAGGAGAGGGAGGGAAAGAACTTCTCACCAGGAGAATTCAAAATCTAAATTATCCAAGTATCATCACCTGGGATAATGGTAGAAATGACAGTTCATGAACCCTAGTCAGACTTTCTGAATTAGAGACTTGGGGAGTGGGGCCAGCAGCCTGGTGTTTCTGAAACATGCAAAGGTTTGATAACTACTGGCATAGGTGTTAATGGAAAAACCCAACTCTGTAAAATATTTTACAGAGGTTTATTCTGAGACAGTATGAGTGACCATGATCTGGGAAACCATCTCGAGAGGTCCCAAGGAAATGTGTCCACTACAGTTGGATTACAGTTTTAGGGAGGCAGGAGTTACAATGTCAATCAATACATGGAAGATATATGTTGGTTCAGACTGAAAAGACGCGGAATGTCTTGAAGTGGAGACTTACAGATTACAGGTGGATTCAGAGGTAAGATTCTTTTAATTTGCAGTTGGTTGAAAGAGTAAAGCCTTGTTTAAAAATTTGGACTCATCAGAAGGGAATCTTTTAAGGTAAGAAAGTCTTTTAGCCAATGTACTGGGTTGGAGTGACCTGTAGGGGTGTGTGAGTTAACCCTGGTCTGGCTTAGCTTTAGGTTCTAATTTGGTATCTTATTGTCACAAAGAGTTCATTCTGTTAGGCCCTATAATTTCTATTTTAACATTAATGCTGGTCAGTTTCGCCTACACTCCAAAAGCAGGGGATGGAGAGATATAATGAGGTGTATCTAGCGTTCCTTTCTGTCAGGCCAAGAACTCAATTTTTCTAGTTTCTCTGGGGTCTCTGTGGTCAAGAGAGTCCGTTCAGTCCGTTGGGTGGTTGGAATTTATTTTTAGTTTACATGGGCATTGAGAGTATCCTTCCAGATTCAGGTTTGCATTTACTTCGGTCAAGAGTCCTTATGGTGGCATAGTTCTGGACGAGTTTTATATTTTTAAGTTTAGAGGTTCACAGACAGCATGAATCATGAAAATCTGAACCCCAAATATGGTGTGAGGAATGAACCTGAGTTTGAATTCAAAGGCCACACAGATCAGATATTTCCTGTTGAAGTTTCCTTCTCTTTTCCACTGGGATGACTTTTTCTTATCTTCCTTTTTAAGTGTACTACTTTGTAAGTTTTGACTACTTCATGTAGGGATCTCAAGTTGTAAGGCCTTATCGTCCGTCCCTCCTGAGAGCATCAAAAATGCAAATTTGGGGCTGGGCATGGTGGCTCACGCCTGTAATCGCAGCACTTTGGGAGTTCCAAGGCGGGCGGATCACCTGAGGTCAAGAGTTCGAGACCAACCTGACCAACATGGAGACACGCCATCTCTACTAAAAATACAAAAATTGGCCAGGTGTGGTGGCGCATGCCTGTAATCTCAGCTACTCGGGAGGCTGAGGCAGGAGAATCGCTTGAACTCGGGAGGTGGAGGTTGCAGTGAGCCAGATGGAGCCATTGCACTCCAGTCTGGGCAACAAAAATGAGACTCTGTCTCAATAAAATAAAAAATAAAACTTAAAAAAATGCAAATTTGTTTTTCAGTTTTCCTCAGTTTCTGAGTCTTTGATTTCCCTTTTTTCCCCTCTGTATTTAGCAATGCATTTTCAAAGTATGTTTGTTAACCAGGAGTGGTGACTCACACCTGTAATCCCAGCACTTTGGGAGGCTGAGGTGGGAGGATTGCTTGAGTCCAGGAGTTTGAGACCAAACTGGGCAATACAGTGAGAACTCATATCTACAAAAAAAAATCTTTTTAAATGACCTGGTCATGGTGGTGTGCGCCTATAGTCCCAGCTACTTGGGTGGCTTAGGTAGGAGGATCTCTTTAGCCTAGGATGCGAAGGTTGCAGTGAGCTGAGATAGTGCTGCTGCACTCTAGCCTCAGTGACAAAGCAAGACTGTCTCAAAAAAAAAAAAAAAAAAAAAAACAGAGAGAGAACCAAGTATGTTTCTTATGGCTAAGCCATTATTTTTAGATTTTTGTATTATGATTTTCACTAAATGTCGGTGATATTGTCACAGACCTTTAGAGTTACTTTAACAAAATTTATACTTACATTCTATTCTGCAACTATAGTCATTGTGTTAGGAACATCCATGTATACTACTGCTTGCAGAAACAAGAGCATGTTTGGCCCATGGAGAAGTGAATGTAATTTTCTAACTACCCATTCCACTCAAAGGAAGGAATGTTTTAGATGACAAGGTCAGATGAATTTGCATTCCTCATTGACTTTCCTGGACTGATTGTCTTTTATACATTTTTTATGACAAAGAGCCGTGCGATTAAATTTTATTAATAACTTCCAAGTTCTTATCCATATATTTTGATTCTATTTAGGGCATTTTTCTCAGAGCCTTCTGACTTCTTGTTCTTTTTGAGGAATGATGAATTTCTAAACTTGCTCACTGCCATTCCTGGAATTTTGTTTCATTGTATTCCTTGGGTTACTTCGTTCGTTTATTGGATGTTGTCTAATAGCTTCAAATAAGAGAGATAGGGAGTGTTGTGAGCACACAACAAGTGACTTTCTGCTATGTGAGAAGTACCTTTGGGTCTTGATATAGCTGACAAAGGTTTTTTTATGCCCCTACCCTAGATTAATAGTGTGATTGGAGTACAAAATTCTAGGTTCAATATTCTTTTCCCTTAGAGAAATTTTAGCATCTGTTTTTGCTATGGGAAGTCTGATGTTAATCTAATTCTTATTTCTTTGTAGGTTACTACCCCTTCCCTTTTCTGGAAACTGAGGATTTCTTTGAAGTTCCTTAGAGTACTAAAATTGATAAGTGAAGTGATGAAATCATACTGCATATAGTAAACTACTTCTTAATGTTTTCCTCTCTTTAGTCATTGTGATTTCCGATGTCTTTGAGTAAGAAAGTAAATTTATTGGCTGGGCAAGGTGGCTCACACCTGTAATCCCAGCACTTTGGGAGGTGGAGGTGGGCAGATTATCTGAGGTCGGGAGTTCAAGACCAGCCCGACCAACATGGAGAAACCCCGTCTCTACTAAAAATACAAGACTAGCCAGGTGTGGTGGCGGATGCCTGTAATTCCAGCTACTCTGGAGGCTCAGGCAGAATCGCTTGAGCCCGGGAGGCAGGGACTGCAGTGAGCTAAGATTGGGCCATTGCACTCAAGCCTGGGCAACAAAAGTGAAACTCCATCTCAAACAAAAAAAAAAAAAGAGGAGGGGGGAGAAAGTAAACTTATTTCCAGAATACTAATGAATAGCTCCCTTCACTTCCCATGCTTTGTCTCTTCTTTTTCACCATCACAGCACAAAGAAAAGTGATGTAACTTTTCTCAGCCACTTTTCCTTACCTCTACTTTTAAAAGCATTGCATTTGTTATAAAATAAGAACATTGTTATCCCACAATTTTAACATCACTGAAAATATGTGAAAGTTTATAACCTAAAGGTTTTCTCTTGTCATTTGACCTTTATCAGGAGGATCTATAGCATTCTCCTTCATTTTAGGTAGTGAATTTCTAGAATTCAGAGTTCTGTTTCTGATTTTATATTAGGCTTTTCAGGGTAGGATATGCAATGAAAAGCTAATCATCATGATTGGTTACTAGCATTTTGTTCTTTAAAAAGTCAATGTTAACCAAATCTGTTATACCAGTTGTGGAGCCAGCCTGTTTCTGGTTCTTATGTAGTTCATTTGCAGGTTTGTCAGGTCTTGATTGTTCTACTTAAAAAAAAATCAGCATATTTAAATTTCAATGTTAATGATCATTTTTTAAGCGTTAGGATTATCAGAACATTAGAACTAACTTTCTCACTAAAATCAAAGGGTAAAAATAAGTGTACTTCTACTAGATTAGTTGGTAGTTCCTTACCCAAAGATTCAACCAACCACGGATGGGAAATATTCAGAAAAAATGAAATAAAAGCAACAATACAAGAATAAAAAAATTTAAAATACAGTATAACAGCTATTTATAAAACATTTGCATTGTATTGTGTTGATATTGTAGGTAATCTAGAGATTTAAAGTATATGGGTGTGTGTGTGTAGGTTATATGCAAATATGACACCATTTCATATCAGAGACCTGAGCATCTTAAGATTTTGTTATAGGGGAGTGGTCTCTGGCACCAACCCTCTAGGTTGCCGAGGGATGACTGTACATGGAATATCTCTGCTAAGTAATTTGGAATGATCAAATGTAGTCATTTAGCAATTTGCTTCATTCCTTCCAGCTTAAATAAAATAATCAGTTCCGTTTCATATGCTTACCTAAAATCTAACACTAATGTGTAATCCCTTATACTTTTGCTAATGTTATAAGATGATTTTTATGGTTAGCTGTAGGTACTAATTATTTTGCAACCAAAATTATTGTAATGCCCAACTAATTAGAACTTGCAGGAATAGATTGGAGATTTGGAGATAGATGTTCTGCTAGAAAACACACAGTCTTATCAAATTTCCAGTTAATTTGTATCTTTGATAGTTTTGGGGAGACTCATTTGGGAAACTGAATTAGGTGGGGACACTTGGAGGCTAATAATGCAATTAAGTGATCTATATCAGTTTTACAGCTAGTAAGCCCATGCTGGGGCCCTTGAAAACTTGAAAAGTACTTCCAAACTGCTGTGATATTCTAGTAAAAGAACTCATCAGGTAATTAGCGATTTCATTATCTGTCTAATATAAATCTTAGTTTATCCACGTAACTCTTGTTTGGTTTTTTTTTTGAGACGGAGTCTCACTCTTGTTGCTTAGGCTGGAGTACAGTGGTGTGATCTTGGCTCATTGCAACTGCAGCCTCCCAGATAGTTGAGATTACAGGAACATGCCACCACACCTGGCTAATTTTTGTATTTTTAATAGAGATGGGGTTTCACTGTGTTGGCCAAGCTGGTCTCGAACTCAGAGACCTTTGGTGATCCAGAGGCCTCTGCCTCCAAAAGCACTGGGATTTCAGGTGTGAGCTACCACGGCTGGCCCTGTGTAACCCTCTTTAAAGAAAATAAATACAGTGGCCTAAACAGGAATAAGGAGGGAGAAGACTGCGATTGAGAATAAGTTTGAGGACCTAGTTAAACTATATCTCCTACTAAGCTGAACTCACAGCTGAGAATTGATGCCTAAAACAGTAACTGATAATGATGGGAGATTGTAGTGGAGTGTAATTTCTTAGGTGGTTTGGGAACTTAAAGAGAGGTCAAGTACTATATAAAAGTTATATTATGCTATTGTATACCCTATATGTCATTACCTCATTTGCCTTAGGATGAGTTTTTAAAAACAAAGTTCATTTTTCACTTTATATCATTTACTGTGCATCTTCCTTCCCTGTTCCACCCCACTCCAGCATTTTTAAAAGGTTTTAAATTTGAATTGATAGCATATATTTTTTCCCTGCTTTACATTTTTAGGTTTTACGTTAAGTACATCTTAACACCTGTGCATATGCAGTAATGTGAAATCCTTAAGAGATCTTACTCAGTTGATCCATTTTGTTGCATTGGCAGAGTGAAGATAGTCCAAGCCCCAAGAGACAGCGCCTCTCTCATTCAGTCTTTGATTATACATCAGCATCACCAGCTCCCTCACCACCAATGCGACCATGGGAGATGACATCAAATAGGCAGCCCCCTTCAGTTCGACCAAGCCAACATCACTTCTCAGGGGAACGATGCAATACACCTGCACGCAACAGAAGAAGGTTAGTTGATTATAATTTATTAAGTTTTCTTCCATTGGTAGGTTTGTGAGTATATTTAACATCAGAAAACATTTTTTCTGTAGGCATTTCATAAACATATCACCACACATACATGTACATTCACTCATAAAGTTTCTTAGATTTCTACTAGGTCAGAAGAGTTTATTTAGCTTATCATTGACAGATGAAAAAATGCAAAGGGGATAAAATCAGTGCATGCCATTATATATGAAATCAGCTACCTTGTAGTATAGATTTTTGTAGGCTAGGCTGCAACCTTGATTACTAGAAGATGCATTTTATAGTTCATAACTGTAAGGGTATATGGAAATCTTACAAATGAACTACCCTTTTCCCACTCCATTCGTTTTCCTTCTGTATCCTCTAAGGCAATTAGGAGCTTAATTATGTTTCTGCTAAAACTGTGGAGAGTGAGCATGGTAGTGGCTCATGACTATAATCCCAACACTTTGGGAAGCCAAGGTGGGAGGATCACTTGAGGCTGTAGAGTTCAAGGCCAGCCTGGGCAACATAGCAAGACTCTGTCTCTACCAAAAAAAAAAAAAATAAGCTAAGCATGTTGGCACACGTCTGTAGTCCAAGCTAATTGAGAGACTGAGACAGGAGGATTGTTTGAGCCCAGGAGTTTGAGGCTGCAGTGCCTAAGCTATGATTGTGCCACTGCACTCTAGCCTTGGTGACAGAATAAGACACCATCTGTATTTTAAAAACAACAGCACAACTCTGGAGCCTGTGGTATGAAAAGATGATTGAGGTTTAGTTCAACTGTTAGGCAACCCAACTTGGCCATTGTCTTTTCATCCCACATGAGTGCATTTCTTTTTTTTTTTTTTTTCCTTTTTCTTTTCTTTCTTTCTTTTAAAGACAGAGTCTCGCTATGTCGCCAGGTTATAGTACAGTGGCACAATCTCGGCTCACTGCAACCTCCACCTCCTGTTCAAGTGATTCTCCTGCCTCAGCCTCCCAAGTAGCTGGGACTATAGGCACGTGCCACCACACCTGGCTAATTTTTTTTTTTTTTTTTTACTTTTAGTAGATAACGGGCTTTCACTGTGTTAGCCAGGATGATCTCCTGACCTCACAATCTGCCCACCTTGGCCTCCCAAAGTGCTGGGATTACAGGCGTGAGCCACTGTGCCTGGCCGAGGAGTGCATTTCTTCCTCATTAGGAAGAAGTTGTTGCTTGAGGTCATGCATTTCTTGTCCCAGGGAGATAGTGCATCGTGAGATGCCTGTTGGCATGTCTAGGATGTTGAAGGAATAGCAATGATCGTGAATTAGGAGGTGTTATGGACCAAATGTTTATAAACTCCCCCGTGCCCCTCACCCCCCCATTAATGTGTTGAAGCTATAATCTTCCCATAACCCTCAGTGTGGTTGTATTTAAAGATGTCACCTCTAAGGAAGTGTAATTAAGGTTAAATGAGGTTGTAAGGTTAGGACCCTTACCCAACAAAATTAATGTCCTTTAAGAAGGGATGGGTCGGGCATTCTGTGGCTTATACCTGTAATCCCAGCACTTTGGGAGGCCAAGGCAGGCAGATCATGAGGTCAAGAGATTAAGACCATCCTGGCCAACATGGTGAAACCTCATCTCTGTTAAAAAATTAGTTGGGCATGGTGGTGGTGCACACCTATAGTACCAGCTACCTGGGAGGCTGAGGCAGGAGAATCCCTTGAACTCGGGAGGTGGAGGTTACAGTGAGCCGAGATCACGCCACTGCACTCCAGCCTGGCGACAGACAGAGTGAGACTACATCTCAAAAAAAAAAAAGGATGTCGGGAACTTATCTTCAACCATGTAAGGAAGCGATGAGATATAGTTGACTACAAGCCAGGAAAAGATCCCTCTCTAAAAACCAACTATTCTGGTACCTTGATTTCAAACTTCTAGGCTTTAAAACTTTGAGAAATTAGGTATCTGTTTAAGCCACCCAGTCTGTGATGTTTTGTTACGGCAGCCTAAGTGGGCTAATACAGAAGGGATCTTGAAACCACCATTTTAATGTCCCAGATGAGACAGCATAAACCTGTGTCTGAGCTAAATTCTGTCAAGACTCTAAGACTTTGACATTACCCAGTACCTTATTAACCAATTACATGGGAATGTTTTTAGGTAAGACAGTATATAACTATCAGGTAAATTATTTTATAGCCATTAAATATAATAAGCATGAGGAAGTATAGTTGTTTCAAAGTTAAGGCCTGAGTACCTGCTATAGTCTTTTCCTGTTTTTATGGTGAATAAAACAGATGTACAGTTAAAAAGCTGACAAGGCCGGGCGCGGTGGCTCACGCCTGTAATCCCAGCACTTTGGGAGGCCGAGGCGGGTGGATCATGAGGTCAAGAGATCAAGACCGATCTTTCTCTCTCCTGGATTTCCCCTCTGGAGTCCCTTCCACACTTTCTCGTGGAAGCCTGTCTTCCCTCCTAAACTCCATCTCTCTCTATTCCCTTCCACTCAGGGTGGAAGCTGCTTTCCTCTCCTGGATTCCATCTTTCTGGATCCTCTCACTCAGTGTGAGAGTTAGCAGTTTCTTTCTCTCTCCTTCTCCTTTTTCTCTCTCTGTTTAAATAAATCACTTTCTACAAACAAACAAAAAAAAGGGATCAAGACCATCCTGGTCAACATGGTGAAACCCCGTCTCTACTAAAACTACAAAAAATTAGCTGGGCATGGTGGCGCGTGCCTGTAATCCCAGCTACTAAGGAGGCTGAGGCAGGAGA
>NW_016107464.1:2673723-2693711 GCF_001604975.1 Cebus imitator | reverse complement strand
AAAAAAAAAAAAAAATGCTGACAAAGCTGGCCACCATGGCTCACACCTGTAATTCCAGTACTTTGGGAGGCCAAGGCAGACAGGTCACCTGAGGTCAAGAACAAGACCAGCTTGGCCAAAATGGTGAAACCCTGTCTCTACTAAAAATACAAAAATTACCTGGGCGTGGTGGCGGGTGCCTGTAATCCCAGCTACTCTTGAGGCTGAGGCAGGAGAATCGCTGGAACCTAAGAGGCGGGGTTGCAGTGAGCAGAGATCACGCCCACTGCGCTCCAGCCTGGGGGACAGAGCGAGACTCCCTCTCAAAAAAAAAAACCAACAAAAGACTAACAAATACATGTACCCAGCATCTAGGTCAAAATAGTGTTATTGATCCCTCAGAGGCCGCAGGCATTACTCTTCCCCTTCATTTTTCTTGTTCTGGAATTTGACATTATTCCCTGTTGAGTCATGGTTTTTAATACCTATGAATATACTGTTAATATGATTTTGGATTTTGCCTGTTTTCATTTAAAAGTATTTTTGTTTTACTGTTTGTTTTTATTTATATATTTATTTTTTGTTTTTGAGACGGAGTTTCGCTTGTTGCCCAGGCTGGAATGCAATGGCAGGATCTCGGCTCACTGCAACCTCCGCCTCCTGGGTTCAAGCGATTCTCCTGCCTCAGCCTCCCAAGTAGCTGGGATAGGCATGTGCCACCACGCCCAGCTAATTTTGTATTTTTAGTAGAGACAGGGTTTCTCCATGTTGGTCTCAAACTCCTGACCTTAGGTGATCTGCCTGCCTTGGCCTACCAAAGTGCTGGAATTACAGACATGAGCCACTGCGCCTGGCCTCTGTTTATTAAGCATTCTGTTTTTATTTTTATTTAAAAAATTTTAAGTTCAGCTTTTTATTGAATGCATTATAAAAGAGGTTTAATCAAAAACACCAAAGCCCATGTTATCATACTCCTTGGATTCTTCTTTCTTTGCTTCCACTTTGTTCTCCTCAGTTGGAGCAGCAGCAGTGGAGGGGGCAGGACCTCCTGCTGGAGCAGCACCACCAGCCCCTACAGTGCAGATGAGGCTCCCAGTGTTGATGTTGGCCAGGGCCTTTGCACACAAGCCAGGCCAAAAAGATTCAAAATTGACACCAGCTGCTTTAATGAGGGCATTGATCTTGTCCTCCTTATCATGGTACAGAATGAGGGCCAAGTAGATGCAGTGCCGGTGAGCTCCAAGAGAGAGGCCATGACATTGGCGAATGTGGGGCTGGCGCTGCTGTATGTGATGCTAGTTAGAGGGATGAAGAGAGGGCCTCACCCCAGTTCGGCCTTAGCTTTCTCGGAAGGGCTAAGCAACTTAGTGGCAGCTGAAGAAAGGCAGCATTTTGTTTTTAATATTGGTAGCAGTAGCAATAGTTCTGTTACTGTGATATAATGTTCCATTTATCTGCTACAATTGTTGGCTGTTAACTCTGCCCAGTTTCTTCTTCTTTTTTTTTTTTTTTTTTTTGACAGACTTTGACTCCTGTTACCCAGGCTGGGGGTGCAGTGACATGATCTCGGCTCACTGCAACCTTCGCCTCCCAAGTTCAAGTGATTCTCCTGCCTCAGCCTCCTAAGTAGCTGGGACTATAGGCACCTGCCACCACACCAGGCTAATTTTTGTAGTAGAGACGGGATTTCACCATGTTAGCCAGACTCATCTCAAACTCCTGACCTCAGGTGATCCACTTGCCTGGCCTCCGAAAGTGCTGGGATTACAGGAGTGAGCCACCACACCCAGCTCTATTATAAACAGTACTGTTAGGAACCTTTGTGTGCACATCTCTCTGTGCAAAAGTTTCACTAGGATGTAAGTCTAGGAGTAGAACTGCTACGTCATAGGAAATGACTTAGACCAGGAAGGGAGTGTCAGAATGTCTATTTACAGATGATGATAATAGTAACTATCTTTGAGTTCTTTGAGAAGCATCATGGTCTTTGCTCAGGGCAACACAAAGGAGCAGTAGAGAGTATTTACTACTCAGAAAACTGGCTCTACTAGTGTTTTTTGTTTTTTTTTTTTTCCCCCTCAGCAGTGTGTTTTATTCTGCATTCTGTTCTTGTTTACTACTTAATATAGGTTAGCTATAAGCATAGCTGCTAGATTTTCTTCCCAGAAACAGGATGTGCCAGGCAGGTGCGGTTTTTAACACTATTATCTAGCAGGATTTCAGTTACAATGGTGAGCACAAAACTAGGTATTTGAAGAAAACAAATGAAGTGAAAGAGAGATACTATTAATAAATGCAGTTAAAACGAAGAGCTTGAATAAACAAGGCCATTAAACTCAATTAGCAACAAACTTCAAGAAACAGTAGAACAAGCAAAATCGAATTTTAGAGTATGTGTAATATGAGAGATGTAAGAGGGAAAGGAATGAGGGATATTGTTCTCATGAAAATCAACAAGAAATGTTAGCTGGTAAAACTAAATAGACAAAGTGAGTTCATTCTGGAAGATCAAGTGGAGGAAATTTTCCAAAATATAGTGTAACAGAGCAAATGAAAAATGTAGAAAAGTAAATTTAAGTATGCACACAGTGTCATAAGTTCTGAAAGTCTGCTAATATTTTCAGAAGAAGTCAATACAAGAAAATTAAAAAAAAAAAAAAAAGTAGGCTGGGCTTGGTGTCTTACCCACCTGTAATCCCAGTACTTTGGGAGGCTGAGGTGGGAGGATCACCTGAGGTCAGGAGTTCAAGACCAGCCTGGCCAACGTGGCCCAACTAAAAATACAAAAATTAGTTGGGCCCACATGGTGGTGTAGGCATGTAATCCCAGCTACTTGGGAGCTGAGGCAGGAGAATCTCTTGAACCCAGGAGGCGGAGGTTGCAGTGAGCCAAGATCACACCCTTATACTCCAGCCTGGGTGACAAAGCAAAACTCCGACTAAAAAAAGAAAAAAGTAAAATCATTTTCCAGAATTGAAGAAAGACTGAGTTTTGAACAGGATCTTGCTGAAATTTTAGAGCCATACACCAAGGATAAATAAAAATTTGCCAACATCCCAAGAGAGAAAATACTATCCATAAAGAAATGAGAAGTAAATTGACCACAAACTTCTTATTAACAGCATCAGATATAAGAGGACAGTGGACTAAATCTTCAAAGTTATGAGAGGATTTTTAACTTTGAAGTCTGTCGGCTGATTTACAATTAAAGTGTAATGTCAAAATATAAAAGCATGTTCAAATATTCAGAGACTCTGAAAGTTGGTAAATAACAGACAGATCCTTCCCCTGTATCTGTGGATTCAATCAGCTGCAGATTAAAAATACTCTTGAGATGCGTAACCTGTGGATACGGAGGACCATCCTTTTGTATCATTGGGTAGTGCCAACTTTGGGACTTCAGCATCCATGAATTTTGATAATCCAAGTGGTGCACTCCTGGAACCAGTCCACCATGAATAAGACTAATCACTAGAAGAAGAGAATGCATAAATTCTAATTTAAATAAACAACATAAGTAGAAAACTACTAACAAAAGGCAGAAAAGTGACTCCAAGAGGGAATAGCTTTGTGCTATTTACAAGTTTCTATACCTAAAACAAAATTACAAAGTTTGTATCTGTCACAAGTGACATTTGTCAATCTTCACTGTTTTGTATTTAAAGATTTTTCAGTAATTCTGCGTCTTAAATGTTCTGCCACACAAAGGGACACAAAACAGATTTAATGAGAGAGAATACAGGAAAGATCAGAATTAAAATTGTGAAATCTGTCAGCATGAGGACTGGATCTAATTTTGTGATTAGTCTGAGAGCTACTAAAATTATTTTTAGTAGGGAAATGAGATCAAGTGGCAACAATTGAGAATAAATAGTATTAAAAGAGGCTCTGGTTTGTGGACAGGTGGGGTATTAAGGGAGATGAGTGATCTGAGCATATACTATTTTGATTTTAAGGTGCACATTTTTTCAAATTTTAACATCTAATGAAGACTTAAAATTGGTATATCATGTCTTCTTGGCCACTTTTCTTTTTAGCAATGCATAAAATAGTCCTTTAAAATGTTTTTATAGGTAAAGAAATGTTGCTATGTGCACATACATGAACTAGCACTGTAATGTTTCTTTAATCTGCTGTCTTAGCCCAGAAGTCATAAATCCCTAGTAGCAGAGAGCACAACTAGCACCTGATCTTGGCTTCCAGATACCACTCTATAGTCGAAGGAACCAGAGCTCTTTGTAGCATTGGTTAATTCCACTACAAGATGAGTCTGGAGAGATTGTGGTGCAGATACTAAGGAAGTGCTCAGAAGAATGGGGACATATGAAAGAGCACAGGGGCCAAACTGAAAGTGTTGCCACTGGAATAATCTGAACAACAAAATAAAACGATGGACAAAAGAAATATAAAACCCAAAGAATAAAATAAATATCTGAGTCTATGTTGGTTATAAGTAACTGAATGACAAACAGCTCTTTCTTATAGAAGATTTCTAATTAATGTAGAACTAAGAGAAATAGAAAGTCACCAATAGAACAGTCTAGTAGTGTTTGCTGCAGGTTCCATCCGTGCATGCTAAAATTATTGGTAAAACTTTAAGCAGAAGGATATTTGCCTGTTCTCAAGGTCTCTTCACCCAAATATTTGATAATTACCAAAGGAAGAATTGGCTTTGTATGGAGGATCCAGGTGATTATTTTTGATATGACCATTGATGCATATTGATGTCGTGTGCCTCCTTTATATGATGCCCCCTTCAAATGATATATCACCTCTGCCATATCTTTTCCAATAACACATAAACTTAGGCACATAACATAATGAGAAACCCAGGATGGAGGGGCATTCTGCAGAATGAATTTCTACTATATTCAGAGGTGTCAAGGACATGAAAGACAAGGAAAGACTCAAACTGTCAAAAATTGGCGAATATTAAGAAGACAAGACAATGCGATATGGGTTCCTGCATTTGGATTCAAACAGTGAGGGGTCAATAGTGGAAAAATCACCATGCATTCTATAGTTTAGTTAATAGTATGGTATCAGGATTTATTTAATTTTGGTAATTTTTCTATGGTTATGGAAGATACTAACTCAAAGGGAAGCTGGTTGAGGGGTATGCAGAAACACTATATTAAATAATTACCTCAAAATGTCTTTATGGCCAGGCGCATGGTGGCTCACCTCTGTAATCCCAGTACTTTGGGAGGCCAAGGTGGGTGAATTATCTGAAATCAGAAGTTTCAGACCAGCATGGCCAAACTGGTGAAACCCCGTCTCTACTAAAAATACAAAAAAAATAAGAAAATAAATAGCTGGGGGTGGTGGCACAGATATCTTTAAACCCTGCTAGTCGGGAGGGACTTGAACCTGTTAGGCGGAAGTTGCAGTGAGCCCCAGAGATTGCTCCAGTGTACTCCCACCCGAGTGACAAAAGTGAAACACCATCTTAAAAAGTTTTTAGTCCTAAGGTGGAGGGCATCAATAAAATACAGTAACTAGATTTTGAAGCAAAATGCAAAAAGCATTATACTAAAAATAAACTTAGAAGAAACAATTAATGGAGCAAGAAGTTGGAGGGATGGTAGCAAAAGTATCTTTGCAAGTTGATCTCATAAAGGAATGCCCCTTGTTCTTTTAAGATTGGAGAATTTGGAGTAAGAAGCAGCAGACTTAGAGGAACACGGGGAAGATTAGGGAAAAAGTGACTGATCTCAGCAAAGAAAGTTGCTGAAATGACACTTGGAACTCTTCCTAGAAGGGAGATGTTTGACCTCCTTTGCCCAATGTAGAGTGCAATTTTAATGAGGCTGGCTACTTTTTCAAGATGGTTTTCTGGGGAGCCACTGTAAAAAGCAGTGGAGGTGAATTGTGAAAGTTTAGAGAAGGGCAAAATGAAAGTTTAGTCATAATAATATGTTTATTAAAACTGTGTAGATGACTAGTACATGGAGAGTAAATGTGGCTTGCTTCAATAAGCAAATTCTCTTTGTTTTTATTTTAAAGACAGGATCTCACTGTGTTGCCCAGGCTGGAGTGCAGTGGCATGGTCTCGGTTCACTCCAGCCTCGGCCTTCCAGGCTTTAGGTGATCCTCCCACTTCAGCCTCCCAGGTAGCTGGGACTACAGGTGCACATCACCACGCCCGACTGATTTTTTGTAATTTTGGGTAGAAACAGGGTTTCACCATGTTTCCCAGTCTGGTCTTGAACTCCTGGGCTCAAGGGGTCCACCTGCCTCGGCTTTTCAAAGTGCTAGGATTACAGACATGAACCCATTACACCAGGCCCAACAAGCAAATTCTAATTTAAAATCCTATATAAATATATACACCCAGTGTGTACCCATAAAAATTAAAAGTTAAAATTTTATATGTTCTTGGAATATTTATGTTGATACTGTCTCTCAGTCATGTTCATTCTCAATCATATTTATTGTGTGTTTACCCGGTTTCTATTTGCAGTTGTCAGCACATTATATGTTCTTTGGTTATTTCACGTTTTTCTCTTATTTTGAAAAAGTATCATTTGGCCACATAGGAACTCTGTATGTGTTAGTTAAAAAGACAAAAAAGTGCCCATTATGTGAATGAGGAATACTGACAACATATATACAGATTAAAGTTCATTTTATTACAGTGTTTAAGAAGGGAAAAAATAGTAGGTTAAATCATACCAAATTATTGATCTTAGACTATTTTTTACTTATAAAAAAGGCAATTTCATATCATACAAGAAAAAATTTTCCGTAGCTGTTGATTTCTAAATACTTTCAGAGATGAATACCAATATTGTTTTCTTTCATTATTTTATAAAACATATACCTTGTATTTAAATTTGTAAGAGCTGGCGGTGAATTTTAGCAGTTCTTTAATACTGAAGCTTACAGGCATGTGCCATCACACCCGGCTAATTTTTTGTATTTTTAGAAGAGATGAGGTTTCTCCATGCTAGTCAGGCTAGTTTCAAACTCCCAAACTCAAGTGATCTGCCCACCTCGGCCTCCCAAAGTACTGAAACTACAGGCGTGAGCCACCACGCCCAGCCTGTGAATTACCAGTTCTTTAAAGGTTAGACAAGAATTCAGATTTTTTTTTTTTTTTTTTTTTTTTTTTTAAGATGGAATCTTGCTCTGTGGCCCAGGCTGGAGTGCAGTGGCATGATCTTGGCTCACTGCAAACTCCACCTCCTGTGTTCAAGTGATTATCCTGCCTCAGCCTCCCTAGTAGCTGGGATCACCGGTGCCTACCACCATGCCTGGCTGATTTTTTGTATTTTTAGTAGAGATGGGGTTTCTAGGAAGAGTTCCAAGTGTCATTTCAGCAACCTTCTTTGCTGAGATCAGTCACTTTTTCCCTAATCTTCCCCGTGCTCCTCTAAATCTCCTGCTTCTTTAATACTGAAGCTTACTTTAGCATATACTGTTGATATCAAAGAAAGACAATACAGAATCCTGATGGATCACAACAATAAACATAATGACTTTCTTTTTGACATTTTTACAGTCCTCCTGTCAGGCGCCAGAGAGGAAGAAGGGATCGTCTGTCTCGACATAATTCCATTAGTCAAGATGAAAACTATCACCATCTCCCTTATGCACAGCAGCAAGCAATAGAGGAGCCTCGAGCCTTCCACCCTCCGAATGTATCTCCCCGTCTGTTACATCCTGCTGCTCATCCACCCCAGCAGAATGCAGTCATGGTTGACATACATGATCAGGTACAGTAATAGAATGTCTTGGAAATACAGAAGCTGAAATTTTGTGGCAGTTTGAGATTTTTTTGGCGTTTTTTTGCAAATTTCTTTTAATTTTACCTAAAATGAACTTAATTAAGTTCCTCATTCCTTTTAATAATTGAGATTTAAATGCTACACAGGTTCCATAGAAGAAAGTTGAACTTAAAAAATTAGGGAGCCTGGTACCGTGGCTCATGCCTGTAATCCCAGCACTTTTCGGAGGCCAAGGTGGGCGCATCACTTGAGCTTAGGAATTTGAGAGCAGCCTAAAACAGTGAAAACCTGTATCTGCTAAAAATAGTAAAATTAGCTGGACGTGGTGGCAGATGTTTATGGTCCTAGCTAAGGCAGAAGAATCACTTGAACTCAGGAGGTGGAGGTTGCAATGGGCCAAGATCACACAACTGCACTGGGTGACAAAGTGAGGCTTCGTCTCAAAAAAAAAAAGGATCAAGGTTATGAGAGCTTAGAATGAATTCATGTATGGCTGATTTGAAATTATTGATTTAAGATTAATAGGAATAGCAGACAGCTGGTAGTTTGAGTACATATCCCTGTTTCCCTTTCCTTCTGTTTCTTCTGGAATAATTCAATAAGCAAGACAATTGGGTACATCTTTGCTTACAGGTTTCCATAGGTCTCCAAGGATATGACAGGTACAAGGCTACAGTGCTTCCTTTCCCTTTTTTTCCTGCCCAGAACTGAAGGACTAGCTGAGAAGAGGGGTTGCCTATCTTCAGAGCCTGAGGATGAAGACCACAATTTCATGGTTTTCTGTGGAGTTTCTCAGGTCAAAAAAAGACATATATCTATACATGTCCTTATAAAAGTTGCTGGATTTTAAGGATAAAGAGAAAATCTTGCAAGTTTATAAACTGAAAAAATTACCAGAGAAAGCTAATGAGAATAGGATCTGATTTTTAATCTACTGCACTAGATAATATATAGTGACAATCAAGATAAAACATCTTACCCAATACTGTTCTTATGCCAGACGTTTTTATCATGTTTATGAAATACTTTTAAAAATTGATTATGTAGGAAACATTACATTATTTGTGGCCATAACCTGATAAAAGTATGGATATAAATACTGAAAAAAAAAAAATTGTATCTTTTCTCCACCCCCTTGAGCAAGAAAAGCAAAATAGAGGAGTGTTCACAAAGTCCCATTTTGGTAAGCATAACGAATATGTATGTGACTACATGTATAGGACTATATGAACACAGAGAAATACATAATAGGCTTGTGGGGTAAGTGCTGAAGTGAAGAGGTGTGGTTAGTGATGGAGAGCCAAAGAAAAAAGATTGCATTTCAGAAAAGGCAACGTCTCATTTACATAGTAGTGTTATGTGTTGAGTCTGTATATTGGAATATGAAAAGATTACATATATAAATAACCAGAACAACACAAGAAGTAGAAATCCTTAGCAGACCAGTAGCCATGGCAGAAATTATAAAAGCATAACAAGTCTGTCTTTAAAAATTACACCTGGGGCTGGGCATGGTAGCCCATGCCTATAATCCCAGCACTTGGGGAGGTCGAAGCAGGTGGATCACCTGAGGCCTAGGAGTTTGAGACCAGCCTTGCCAACATGGTGAAACCCCATCACTTACTATTGTGTTATAATTACCTATAGGGTTCAGTATAGCAACAGCAACGTGCTGTACAGGTTTGTGGCCTAGGGTCAATAGGCTGACATATGAGCCTAGGAGTATAGAGGCTCTGCCATCTAGGTTTGTATAAGTATACTCTATGATGTTAGCACAACAATGAAATCACCTGACACATTTCTCAGAATGTGTCCCAGTCGTTAAGTGATGCATGAGTAGATATACATGGCATATGACTTGATAAATGAATGTAGGTGATTTGGAACAAGAGAGAATTGCTAATAAGTGATCCTGGGACAGTTGGGTGACCAAATGAAAACATGACATTTGATTCATTACTTCATACCATTTTCAGGAGTCAATGCCAGAGAGATTAAAGATTTAAGTGTTAAAGGCAAAACTATAAATTTTTAAGAAAGTAACAACGAATAACTTCGTGATCTTCAGTAGGGAAGACTTTCTCTTAAGACAGAAAAGGCACCAACTATTGATGAATTAAACTCAAAGATATTATCAGAAATAGACATAAACATATATTAGTCATTTACTTTTTGACAGAAATGCCAAAGAATTCAAGGAGGGAAGAGATTTTTTTTTCCTTTCTTTCTTTCTTTCTTTTTTTTCTTTTTTTTTTTTTTTTTTTTTTTTTTTAAGATGGAGACTCACTCTGTCACCCAGGCTAGAGTACAGTGGTGCGATCTTGGCTCACTGCAACCTCCACCTCCTGAGTTCGAGCGATTTTCCTGCCTCAGCCTCCCAAGTAGCTGGGATTATAAGTGCATGCCACGGTGTCTGTCTAAAGTTTTTTTGTAATTTTAGTAGAGATGGGATTTCACCATATTGGCTGGGCTTGTCTCAAAATACTGACCTCAAGTGATCAGCCTGCCACTGCCTTCCACAATGTGCTGGGATTATAGGCACCCGCCACCACACCCGGCTGATTTTTTTATTTTTAGTAGAGATGGGGCTTCACCATGTGTGCAAGGCTGGTCTCATCCTCCTGATGAGCTGATCTACCTACCTCGGCCTTCCAAAGTGCTGAAATTACAGGTGTGAGCCACTGTGCCCGGCCAAACTAATATCATATTTTTTTCAGTTGTGTTTATATTGGCAAAAGAATTGAAAACAACATGAACGTGTGTTGGTACACCATATGATAGGACTATGTTAAGCGAATGTTTCTTGAAATGTCTGGCTAGTATCAAAAACAACATATCTTGAATACATATCTGCAATGTAGTATTAAATGGAAAAACAACGTTACAAAGTAGTATGATCTCATTTCTTTTAAGAAAACAAAAACATGACAATTTATGTGTAATTGTGCTGAAAGAGTAGAAGGATGAGTTATCAGCATTGTTTGCCTCTGAGTTTTAGGTAGGTTGGGAGTAACATTGGCTAGGAGGGAAAGGAGACTTTAATACTACTTTGCATTGTTTTGCTAGTTGTATTGAAAGTTTGTTTTGAATGTGACCAAATAATGGAAGATAAAAGCTTTCATGTTTCCAGAAATTTTCTTTTTAAGAAAGTACTCTGCCTTATAAGGGTTAATGTAGTAATCCATTATTTCCCTGGGCTTTTGAAGTCATTTGAGGGAGGAGTTTAGCCCCAGTTTTGTGGGAATAGTACATACTCTTGAAATAGCCAGCTCTCCCATAAAAAGACAATGAATATTCTGGTTAAAACTATTGGAGAGTACATTGTGAAAATCCAGGTAGCCCAGAGAGGAGCCAGTAAATGACCAAATGTTGATTTTGAATAGTTAACATTTTTATCTAAACAGCTAAAGTTCGTTTGTTTTTTCTTTAAAGCTCCATCAAGGAACAGTCCCTGTTTCTTACACAGTAACAACAGTGGCACCGCATGGGATTCCACTCTGCACAGGCCAGCACATCCCTGCTTGTAGTACACAGCAGGTCCCAGGATGCTCTGTGGTTTTCAGTGGACAGCACCTCCCTGTCTGTAGTGTGCCTCCTCCAGTAAGTCTATGTCTTTGTTCTCATTAGATATTACTATTAAGCACACCAGCCCGAATTTGGTTTTGTAACTTATTGACTCTGGAATCCCTCTTTAGAGGAGCTAACTGCATTATATAAGCAAATGAAATTTAAGAGACTCCTTTTGTAGTTTCACTTTAAAGTGAAAAGGCCAATTTTATTGCAACAAAAATCTCAGCAACCATTTAATAAAATTAGCTTTAAAACCTGATATTATAGTTTTACATTGATTATACATATTTGAATATGCTGAAGGTCAAACCATGTTTTCTCATATATCAACCCCATTTATAGTTAAAGCCAATGAAGGTCAGTCTAAGTCTCAGAGACCTTAGTGTTCATCACTTACTGAGTTTTAATGGGCAATTTGAGTGCTTGGTCTTATTCCTTACTATAGGAAAACTATGATGAAAATAGCATCAGCCGCCATTTTCTCGTCACTGAATCTGAAAAGTTAAATGACTTGCTTAGTGTCATAGAAACAGCTAAGATGGGAGAGCAGAGATTCATACCCACTTTTTTTCTTGCCTCTGAAGCTTATGTTTTGTCCTTTAATCTCAGCCCCCTTTCAGAAATGAGGGTACTGTATTTAAATGATTTATTTAAGGTCAACAATGTCTTCAAAGGAAAGCACTTAGCAAATCTTAAATATAACTCTTAATACCTTGCTCTGAATGTGACATTAAAACACACACACTCCCCCCATGCTAATTTAACAGATTAAACACACACACACACGCGCGCGCGCGCGCCACCCCACACACCCAATACTAATTTAACAGATTAATTTACCCAAGCTTGGTGTTTCAAGTGATAGAAACATTGTACCAAATTTAAGAATTAACATACTGAGAGATCATAAGGCAATTAATTGACAGTTGTGTTCTTATAAAAATCCTAGGAAGAAAAATATTTCTGCAGGATTGAAAAGGGGAGTTTCTTGAAGTATCACTAGTGTTTGCTACTTCTTAAACCAACTAGAGAGAGGTTCCTTTTCTAGGCAGGACTTACTCCTGCACCCTGTTTCATAGATGTTTAAAAGGCTAAAATAAAGTTAAGTGGTTCAACCAGTTTGTAAAAATTATATAAAATACAGAATAATTATTATCAATACTTTATACTTTACCAGTAGATATACTAGTAGTTCATTGTTAATATAAGTTATTAAAACATTTGTATGATTTTGGGAGAGGTATGACAATGACAGATTTGAATCTCACTACTGTAATGGTTTCTTTTTTACAGATGCTTCAGGCATGTTCAGTTCAGCACTTACCAGTACCATATGCTGCATTCCCACCCCTTATTTCTAGTGATCCATTTCTTATACATCCTCCTCACCTTTCTCCCCATCATCCTCCTCATTTGCCACCACCAGGCCAGTTTGTCCCTTTCCAGACACAGCAATCACGATCGGTAGGTATCTCTACTATTATGTCAGAAGTCTTAATTTTTAATTAATTTTTAATTTTTTCAGAATGTTTAGACCAGGCAGATAACCTTAGTGGATGTAAGAACCAGAAGAATGCCTAAGTTACTATGTTTAAATGGCACATTTAAACATAATAACTTGGTCAGGTGCAATGGCTCACGCCTGTAATTCCAACACTTTGGGAGGCTGAGGCGGGCAGATCACCTTGGGTCCGGAGTTCAAGACCAGCCTGGCCAACATGGTGAAATTTTTTCTCTACTAAAAATACAAAAATTAGCTGGGCATGGTGGCACATGCCTGTAATCCCAGGTACTTAGGAGGCTGAGGCAGGAGAATCACTTGAACCTGGGAGGCAGAGGCTGCAGTGAGCCAAGATCATGCCACTGTACTCCAGCCTGTGCGACAGAGCGAGACTCTGTCTCCAAAAAAAAAATAAACATAATAACTTAGGCATTCTTCTGGTTCTTAAAGGAATCCAAACATATACAAATTAGTAAAGACATTTACCTTAAATTTCTGGTTTCTTAAATTTTTCTAGTTATTTTAATGTCACATTTGTTTTCTATCGCATCTGGAACCCTTCAGGAAGTAAATCTGAAGAAAAGTTTTTAGTTGTACTGTTTTTTTCTTTTTATGTGGTTCTAAATTGGAAAATGAGAATACTATAAAATTGTTAATACTTGTTAGAATAATATTTGTATTCAGTTAGGTAAGTAAATTAACCCTTCTGAATTTCAATTACTTTTTCTGAAGGCCTGGTTTTCCACTGTTGTGATAAAAAGTAGATGAGGTAGTCTATTAATGTAGCTAATTCTGTCTTGGGACCGTGATATAGTTGAGAGACATATTATTTTAAGAGACTGGGAGAGGTAAGTACTATGTAAGTACAAAGAAGGGCACAGGAAAAAAAGGTCCAGTTCTTTGAATAGGCTGGGTTTAGCATTGGAACCATCAGACATTAAGGAGAAACAGGAGAGAGAACCTATGGAAATGGCTAGAGTGGAAGATTTCAGCTCTATGGAAAGAACTGGACAGTTTATTATAGCAGAGTCTTTCCATTGTTTACTAAGGATTTCTGTACCATGCTGGGTACCAAAGAGGCTGCTGTCCTGAAAACTATAGAAGCAATTATGACACAAGTCTGGCTCATCATAAAAGTTAGAATTGCTTCTGCAAGAGAATCTTTTCTTGGAATTAGGATTGGATTTGTGCCAGGAAGTTCTCAGCTTCCAGTATCTGGGAATTCAGGCTTAAAGCAAAATTTAGCTATCACTGGTATCTAAATTTGGAATTCTTTTAAAGGTCCACTCACATAGCCATATCATGACTTCATTTTCAGTAGTGTTGTCATAGTGTAAGCAGTTGTGATTTCTCTCAAGCATGCATAGGCTTCCAAACTAAAGCTTAGTATTTACTTATATTTGAATAACATGTTGCTATTCTGTAACTAAGGGAGGAAGTCAGACTAACATTTAAAAATACATGTGCCCAAGAGAATTCAATTGAAAACATCACAGAAATGTGTACACAAATGTAGTAGTAGCATTATATCCTAATAGTCAAAAAGTAGACAATCCAAATGTCCATCAACTCATAAATGGATGAGCAAAGAGTGGTATCCCTGCAATGTAATTTTCGCCCATAAAAAGGAGTGAAGCATTGATAAAGTCCACGAAACGGATGAGCTTTGAAAGCAACATCCTAAGCAAAGAAGATAGACACAACTTCTTGCTTGTTCCATTTAAATGAACTGGTTCCATTTACATGAAATGTGTAGAATAAGCATACATAAAAATGGTAAGCTGATGGCTTGGGGAAATGGAGATTGACTGATAATGGGCATACAGTTTCTTTTTGGGGTGTTAAAAATGTTCTGGAATTAGATAATGGTTACATAATTGTGAATATACCAAAAATCTATTTAGTTGCATTCCTTTATCGTATGTCAGTTATATCTCAATGAACTGGTTTTTGTTTTCTTGTGGTTTTTGTTTTCAGACGGAGTCTCCCTCTTGTTGCCCAGGCTGGAGTGCAGTGGTGTGATGTCAGCTCATTGCAGCCTCTGCCTCCCGGGTTCAAGTGATTCTCCTGCCTCAGCCTCCTCAGTAGCTAGGATTACAGGCGCCTGCCACCACATCTGGCTAATTTTTGTATTTTTAATAGAGAGATAGGGTTTCACCATGTTGGTCAGGCTGGTCTCAAACTCCTGACTTCAGGTGATCCACCCACCTCAGTCTCCCAAAGTGCTAGGATTACAGGCATGTGCCTCTGCCGCCAGCTGAACTGTTCTTTTAAAAAAATACGTATCTGCTGTGTGCTTTGCATAGCACCACATTGCCTCAGTGTTCACCACAAACTTTTGAATTAGGCTATGAACATGCCAGTTTTATGGATGATAGTACTCAGGTTCAGATTAGGTAATTTATCGAAAAGTTACATGGCTTATTGGTGACAGTACCAAGATTCTGTCTAATGTCCAAAAGCCCACAATCTTTTTGCACAGCATTATGCTTTCTGTACCATATCTCATTTAGCCCCGTTTCTGATTTATAAATGCACTTCATGTTTTGTTTAATCTGTGAAACATTGTGTCTGAAAATTTTTTAGATCAGGGTGCTATGACTGGAAAAGTAATTTTAATTTTCCTATCATTGGCTTACTTGATTACTTTTTTTTTTTTTTTTGTCTTCTCATTTTAAGAGAAGTCTCAAGTAGTAAAATAAATGGAGAATAATGGAATTGTTTAATAACATGTTTTAAACCTTATTGAAATTAAACGTAGGAAGATTTTACTGTAGTCTATATGTTTACTTGCATGAATTTTAGATTCGTGTGAACATCAAGAGATGCATAGCCTTAGAGACATTTGGGGGTTTTAAATTTGTGCTTATTGTAAAGCATCATCTATTTAAACACATATATATTTTTTCCCCTCAGCCTCTGCAAAGGATAGAAAATGAAGTGGAACTCTTAGGAGAACATCTTCCGGTAGGAGGTTTTACTTACCCTCCATCAGCCCACCCCGCAACATTACCTCCATCAGCTCCTTTGCAGTTCTTAACACATGATCCTTTGCACCAGGAGGTGTCCTTTGGAGTAGTAAGTTTTCATACGTTGTTATGTTAATTATTTGTGTTGGCAACTTATTTGTTCTGAGTTATATTTCAGTATAACTCACCGTATTTAGAATTATATGTATTCTAAACAGCATTCAGTTGGAAAATTATATTTAGAAATACACCTAAGTGTATGGTTTAAAATGGTTGTTGCATAAATAAGTTCGAATTTAAAACATACTAAAAACCTTGAACAATAAAGAACTTTAGTGTTGTTTTTTTTTTAGATACTTAATTTGACAGATTATTTTTAAATGTGGAGTCCTAAATTTTTTTTAACATTTTTTTCCCTGCAGCCTTATCCTCCATTTATGCCTCGTAGGCTCACAGGACGTAGTAGATATCGATCCCAGCAGCCAATACCACCTCCCCCGTATCATCCCAGCTTACTGCCATATGTGTTGTAAGTTTTTTCTTATCTTAATGATTTCTAAATTTTGAAACTCTTGAGATTATCTTTCCTTTATGAATGTCGTCTTTGTGGTCTAGCTGGGGTGTGTCAGTTATTTGTTTTTACTTAATGTTAAAGGGTGGGGTGAGGGGAGCCAGTTAAAGGTGAAAGAAGGAGAATAGTAACATTGGAGAAGTGGGGAAGGAAGAAACCTGTGAGCCAAAAAATAGGTTTAACAAATCAAGAAGCAAGGTTAAGATTTTTGCCTCTTTTACAACTGCTGTTACTTACCACCAATCTTGAGTATTCAGCTTTTGGTCCTGTTTTTCTTGGGGGGAAAAAGGAAAAAAATTATTTCTATGTCTTAGAACTACTCTGTTTGGATTAAGTTGGTCTGTAAGAGAAATACCCATAGGTGGTAAACATGGTAGCTTTGTTTTGGGACAGAGTCTCACTCTTTTGCCCAGGCTGGAGTGCAGTGGTGCAATCTCAGCTCACTGTAACCTCCGCTTCCCAGATTCCAGCGATTTTCCTGCCTCCGCCTCCCAAGTAGCTGGTGGTACTTGCAGGCATGTACCACCATGCCCAGCTAATTTTTGTACTTCTAGTAGAGATGGGGTTTCACCATGCTGGCCAGGCTGGTCACAATCTCCTGACCTCAGAGAACTGACCATCTTGCCCTCCCAAAGTGCTGGGATTACAAGTGTGAGCCATCTCGCGTGGTCGGTAGTTCTTTATTTCTCTCTCATATAATAAAGTCTAGAAATAGGCAACTCAATGATTTGTTAGCCCTGTGACTATGAACATTGTTAATTGCTTCCTATCCATGATCTAAGATGGCCTCTCAGGCTCTAGTCATAGGTCCACATTCCACCTAGCAAAAAAAAAAAAAAAAAAAACAGATTCCTCTGCCTACCTGCTCCTCTCAAAGTTATGTCCCAGAAGGTGCACGTATAACCCCGCCTGTGTATCACATTGGCCATAACTTAGTCACATGTCTATAATTTCTAGGAAAGCTAGGGAGTACAGTCTTTATACCAGAAGGCCACATGCCTGTATTACCACACTGTTGTAGTTTTTCCTTCCTTCTTCCTCCTCCTCCTCCTTTTCTCTATTTATCTTTCTGTCTTAATGTCAGATATATATGTCTCCCAATTTTGTTCTTAAAATGTTTTAATTTAAGGTCTTTTGCATTTCCCTATAAATTTTAAAACCAGCATGTGAGTTTTTACTTAAAAAGTACTTGCTGCAATCTTGGTAGGTATTGCATGAAATTTACAGATTATTTTAAGGAAAAAGTGACATCTTAATGATACTGAGTCTGCTAATCTTATATGGCATATTTCTGTTTATTCACTTTTAAGTTATCCTAGCAGTATATCTGCAGTTTTTATTGTTTAGTTCTTGCATGTGTTTGGGTAAGTGACCATTCTTCATCCTTATAGCACTGGCCTCTGTCCTCCCTGTCCTGTTCATTGAATTAATGTACTCATATATCAATGCTTGTGTGATTGTTTTCACTGCAGATCAATGCTTCCAGTGCCACCTGCAGTGGGCCCAACTTTCAGCTTTGAATTGGATGTAGAAGATGGAGAAGTAGAAAATTATGAGGTTAGTAGATGAATTGTGAATTCATTTGGGGAGTATTGTGTATATGAAAGTATTATTCAGGGTCCAATCTTTTGACTTCCTGGGCCACATTGGAAAAAGAATTATTGTCTTGGGTCACACATAAGATACACTAACAGCCAATAAGCTTTTTTAGAAATTGGAAAAAAAACTTATAATATTTTATGAAAGTTTATGAATTTGTGTTGGGGTATATTCAGAGCCATCCTGGGCTGCATATGGGCCATATGTTTGACAAACTTGATCTAAACATTTATTAGGTAAACACTTAGTACATTTCAAGATACAAACATGTCATAAAAACGTTTAACATCTTTAAGAATATTTGAATGTGTACTACCACTTACCCTTGATAATATGTAGGTAGATTGGTGCTCTGTTAGAATTACATACAATTCCAGTGAGAGAATGCAAATGAGAAAACAGCAAATTTTGATTAGGTGTGCTGAAAGGATTTTGTGGAAGCCAGAATGTTTGTGCTAGATCATAAATAATGTAGAAGCTTTTTCATGTGTAAGATTTAGGCAGAGAAGTGCTGGACATTCTTGAGAATCAACATACCATCTGGTTAAAGTGAAAGGGAGAGAATAGGCATTTGATTGAAAAACTCTCTTGGTTGTCCTTGATTGCTTGCTACAGAGTGGACATAATTTTGAATATTGTGGGGGAGGAAGGAATCACTAAATGTTTTCATTGCTTTATGGCACAGTGCTCTTAAATATGAGTCAAAACTGCCAGTACTGTGATGTAATTGATGGGAGTGGTTAGAAAATGGTGACAGGTAAGCCTGTTTAGTTGTTGTAATAGGTCAGGCAATAAATTATAAAACCATGCGTGTTCTGAACTTTAGGAACTGTGACTAGAAAGGAATACCACAGACAACCAATTTTGACAAGGCCACCAGGAAGACACAATGGGGGAAGGATAGACTCTTTAAGAAATGGTGTTGGGAAAACTGGATATCCACCAGCCAAAGAATGAAGCTGGACCTTTATATTACACATGAAAGTTAACTCAGAGTGGATTAAAGACCTAAATTTAAGACCTGAAATTATAAAAGTGCTGAAAGAAAACAGGGAAATGCACCTTGATATTGGCTTGGCATTGGTTTTTTGGCCATCACACCACAAGCTTAGGCAACAAAAGCTAAAATAAATAATTGGGACTACATTGAACTAAAAAGCTTCTTTACCACAAAAGAAAGAAGGAATGAAATGAAGGGTAGCCTACAGGTTGGGACAAAATATGAAAAGTATATATCTGATAAAGGGTTAATATTTTAAAAATATATAAGGAACTTACATAACTCAATAGCAAAAAACAAAAAAAAAAAGAATAACCCAATTTAAAAAAAAAAAATGGGTGAAGGCCCTGAATAGACATTTCTCAAAGAAGATAACAAAATGGCCAACCAGGTACATGAAAAGGTACTCAACATTATAGTCATCAGGGAAATGTAAATCAAAGCTACAGTAAAATACCACCTCACAACTGTTAGGATGGCTGTTATTGGACTTTCTGTTAAGTATTGACAAGAATGTAGAGAAAAGGGAATGCTTTTATCATGGGCTGCAGAGTGAATGTTGTGTTAGCAGGCATGCTTTCCCCATAAAAAAAAAAAAAAACAGTAAAGCCTGGATGATAGTGCATCTTGGTTTACTGAATATTTTAAGACCACTTTTAAGGACTACGTTCAAAAAAAAAGATTCCTTTCAAATATTACAGCTCATGTGCTCTGATGAAGATGTACAAAGAGATGAATATTGTTTTTAGACTTAGCATAATTTCTTAAGGGCCCTCAGAATGACAAATGAGCATTGGCTTCAACCTACAGTCACCAGCTGTATTAGCCCCTAACAAAAGATTCAGCCTGTTCTTTGAAGCCAGGTATTGACTTCTCTTTGTAGCTATGAAAATCTTAAAGGCCTCTTCCAAAATAGTACTGTTCCATCTACATTGAAAATCTATTCTTGGCTGGGCGCGGTGGCTCAAGCCTGTAATCCCAGCACTTTGGGAGGCCGAGGCGGGTGGATCACGAGGTCAAGAGATCGAGACCATCCTGGTCAACACGGTGAAACCCCATCTCTACTAAA
>NW_016107464.1:2657042-2673578 GCF_001604975.1 Cebus imitator | reverse complement strand
AAAGAAAATCTATTCTTTATTCACTTTCATCAATGATCTTAGCTGGATCTTCTGGATAACTTGCTACAGCTTCTATATCAGCATTTTCTGCTTCAACTTTACTTTGTTTTTATAAAGATGGCTTCTTTGAAGAGAGTTAGGTATTAGGCTTTGGCTAAAGAGAATGTTTTGGCTGGTTGGATCTTCTATCCATATCACTCAGACTTCCTCCATATCATCAATATGGTGGTTTTGCTCCCTGGCTTTTCTTTTTTGAGACAGGGTCTTACTCTGTCACCCAGGCTGGAGTGCAGTGGCATGATCTAGGCTAACTGCAGCCTCGAACTCCCAGGCTGAAGTGATTCTCCCACCTCAGCCTCCTAAGTAGCTGGTACAGTAGACGAACGCCGCCACACTCAGCTAATTTTTGCGATTTCTTTTTGTTTTTGTTTTGTTGTTGTTGTTGTTGTTGTTTTGCAATGATAAGGTTTTGCCATTTTGCCCAAGGCTTGTCCAAGTGTTGGGATTACAGGCATGAGCCACTGTGCCCAGCGAGAATGGCACTTTTGACTTCCTATTCAAACCTTGCCTTTGCATTTATAACTTGGTTACGGGTTTGGCACAAGAGGTCTACATTTTAGTCTGTTTTGGCTTTGACATGGCTTTCTTTACTAAGCTTAGTCATTTCTAGTTTTTAAAGTGAGAGACATGTTACTCTTCCTTTCACTTGAACAGTTAGAAGCCATTGTGGAGTTATGAATTGGCATAACTTAAATATTGGTTTGTCTCAGGGGCAAGGAATACCCAAGGAGAGGGAGAGAGACGGGTGAGTAGCCAGTCAGTGGAGTAGTCAGAATACACAACATTTATCAGTTAAGTTTTCAGTCTTATGCAAGTGCAGTTTATGGTACCACAAAACAACTACAATAGTAATGTGAAAGATCACTATAGCAGATACTAAATAATGAAAAAGCTTGAAATGCTTTGAGAATCGCCAAAACATGACACCAAGATATGAAATGACTACATGGCTGTTGGAAAAATTGAATTAATAGATTTGCTCAACAGAGGGTGGCCACACATCTTCAATTTTTTGTTTTTGTTTTTAAAAGGTTGCATCTGGGCCGGGCAGGGTGGTTCATGCCTGTAATCCCAGCACTTTGGGAGGTTGAGGCGAGTGGATCACCTGAAATTGGGAGTTCAAGACCAGCCTGACCAACATGGAGAAACCCTGTCTCTACTAAAAATACAAAATTAGCTGAGCCTAGTGGCTCATGCCTGTAATCCCAGCTATTTGGGAGGCTGAGGCAGGAGAATCGCTTGAACCCAGGAGACAGAGGTTGCAGTGAGCCGAGATCGTGCCATTGCACTCCGGCCTGGGCAACAAGAGCAAAGCTCTCTCTCGGGGGAAAAAAAAAAAAAAAAAAGCATCTGTGGCATTCAGTAAAGCAAAGTGCAATAAAACGAAATATGCTCCCTTGTAGTCTTTATACCGTAAGAACTTAACATATTTTCTTGTCATAAAATAGTTAATTCTGTTTTTCTCATCTATCATTATTGTTAATCATTCTGTTAACCCTGTGGCAACCTGAAAAATGGAGAAAAGCAGTCCTCAAAAGACATACTAATTTTGGGATAAAACAAATGAGTTATTAGAGTCATTAAAACTCAGTAGAAAGGAGGTACTGGTGTAAAATCAATAAGCATAATAATTGGCTGGGCATGGTGGATCACTCACTTAGAGTTCGAGCCCAGCCTGGCCAACATGGCAAAACCAAGTCTCTACTAAAAACTACAAATAACAAAATAATTAACCAGGGTTAGTGGCACATGCTTGTAATCCCAGCCACTCAGGAGGCTGAAACAGGAGAATCACCTGAACCCGGGAGGCAGAGGTTGCCGTGAACCAAGATCATGCCATTGCACTCCAGCCTGGGGGATGAAGCGACAATCTATCTCAAAAAAAAAAAAAGGCATAATAATTACAGTATACTGAAACACACCGAATACGTTAAAGTTCAGGAGTTTTGATAGTGGATACTTCATAAAAGAAAAAAAATTCTTTGGTCTCATTTATCCTACCATTTCTACATAAATTATTCTGAATATTATTTAGTATGAGGCAGATGCTCAGTATAGAAATTATCTAATAAATGAAGAATGATAAAATTAGAATACTACCATTTTGCCATCCTTAATGAATTAATGTATCTAGACTGTGTTCCATCTTTGGCTGCTAACATAACCAGTAGACATGATAGGCCTTATGGTAGAAGTAGTCACATCTTCCTGTTTACAGGACGAGAGGACAAGGAATTTGTTAAACCCCATGGGTCAGGGATGGAAATTTCAAACTGGGGATTTCTACAGCTAATTAACCTGGTTTCTTCAAATTTAAGAGTGAAAAAGAAACTTGAGGCATATTAAGCCATAGTATGTTATGGATTTGTTTGGGATCCTTATTTGAAGAAACTGCTTGTTTTGAAAATAATTGAAACAAAAGTCTTATCTTTTTAGAGCAGTGACTCTCAACCTGGGGACAGTTTGTCCCCCAGGGGATATTTGGGAATGTGTGGAGACATTTTTGGTTGTTAAAACTGGGGGATATTACTGGCACCAAAAGAGGGAGGCCAGGAATGCTTCCCAACATCCTATAATACCTAGGCCAGCTCCACCAACAAAGAATTAACCAGGTCACAGGGTCAAAGTCACTATCTTTGTTTTACAGATGCACTTGATAGTAATGAAATAATACCATTTTTCAGTTTTGTTTAAAAATAATGAGATTTAGGATAGATGGTAGTAAGTAAAAGATTAGCTGTGGACTGTTGAGTCTGGGTAATGGACATATCAAATTTAATGTTATTTTTCTACTTTTGTATGTATTTAGGTTTTTTCATAAACATTTTAAAAATTGTTTTAGTAGGGTTCTGGGTGGTGCACACTTGTAGCTCTAGATACTCAGGAGGCTGAGGCAAGAGTATTGCTTGAGGTCAGGAGTTTGAGGCCATAGTGTACAATGATGATGCCTGTGAACAGCCACTATACTCTGGCCTGGGCAACCTAGCAGGACTCCATCTCTTTAAAAAAAAAAAAAAATCAGAATACATAACATAAAGAAAGATGAAAATATGTCTTCTTTTACCGCCACAGGCCCTGTTAAACCTGGCAGAGCGACTGGGAGAGGCAAAGCCTCGTGGACTGACTAAAGCAGATATTGAACAACTTCCTTCTTATCGGTTCAATCCTAACAACCACCAGTCAGAACAGACTTTGTAAGTGTATTTTTCTGACATCACTCTGCTAAATTTCCTTTTCTACCTTTATGAAATAAAAGCTTAAGAATCATTAAGGTAAAAGTTGGGAGAGGAAACAAAAAGTTAAAAATGTTTAAGAGTCAGAGATAACTTTGATAAAGATAAGTTATCTCTCTTTCATACTCTAAGCCAGTGCTTGCTCAGTAAGTCATGTAGAGCCAATTAAAAATTAAATGTCTTAGTCGCACTAGGTAATGGCTGCTGTATCGGGTGGTATGGATGTAGAACATTTCTGTCATTTTAGAAAGCTGTTAGAGCTGTTTTGGATTTTTAGGTTGCTTAGAAATTTTGTTTCTAATTCACATTCTAGATTGTTTAATACAAGATTGAAAATCCATGCACATAAAATTTGAGGTTCTTAACCTAAAATTTCAGCTCAGTGTGGGGTCTTTTTAAAATAGCTTTATTGGGGCCAGGTGTGATGGCACATGTCTGTAATCCCAGCACTTTGGGAGGCCAACGTGGGCAGATCATGAGGTCAAGAGATTGAGACCATCCTGGCCAACATGGTGAAACCCTGTCTTTACTAAAAATAAAAAAATAGCTAGGCGTGGTGGTGTGCTCCTGCAGTCACAGCTACTTGGGAGGCTGAGGCAGGAGAATCAATTGAACCTGGGAGGCAGAGGTTGTGGTGAGCTGAGATCGTGCCACTGCACTTCAGCCTGGGCAACAGAGCGAGACTCCATCTCAAAAAAAAGTAAAGCTTAAAAGCTTTATTGATATATAATTCACATACCATAAAATTCCACTCATTTAAAATGTACAGTTCAGGCTGGGCATAGTGACTCACATCTGTAATCCCAGTACTTTGGGAGGATGAGGTGAGCAGATCGCCAGTGGTCAGGAGTTTGAGACCAGCCTGGCCAACATGGCAAAACCCTGTCTCTACTAAAAATACAAAACTTAGCTGGGCATGGTAGCAGGCATCCCAGCTACTCGGGAGGCTGAGGAAAGGAGAATTGCTTGAGCCCAGGAGGCAGAGGTTGCAGTGAGTCAGGATCATGCCACTGCCTTCTGGCTTGGATGACAGAGTGAGACTCTGTCTCAGAAATAATAATGGTTTTCTAAATGTACCATTCAGTGGTTTTTAGTATATTCATTGAGCTGTGTAACCATCACCACAATGAAATTTAGACCCGTTTCATCACCCTAAAATGAAACCCCTCACCTACTAGCAACACTTCATATTTCCACCTCACCCTGGTGCCTCCTCTTCATCCCCAGTCTACACTGTGTCTGTATAGATTATAGATAAACAGGGTCATATGATATATGGTCTTTTTGTGTCTAGCATCTTTCACTTAGCTAACTTTTTCTATATTGTAGCTTTTAGCAGTAAGTCATTTTTTTTATGGCCAAATAATATTCCATTGTATAGATACATCACATTTTCTTTTTCATCAGTGTACAGACATTTGGGTTTCCACTTTGGTCATTGAATAATGCCAAAGCTAAATAATGGCTTTGAATCATGCTGTTGCCTTTTTTTTTTTTTTTTTTGGCTATAGCCTGCCTAGTGGTTGTAAAGTAGTATTTCCTGGAGATTTGATTTGCCTTTCCCTGATGGGTAATGATCTTGAGCCTCTTTTCATGTGCTGCTAGCCATTTGTATACTTTCTTTTCAGAAATGTGTATTCGGATCCTTGCTTCGTTTTCTCCATAAATTGGTTTGTCTTTGTATTATTGAGTTGTAGAAGTTCTATACATATAGATCTCATCAGATAAATTATCTTCAAAAAGTCTTTCCTCAGAACAGAAGAATAGAATAATTTTAAAAGTGTAAAATAATATTTTGCCATTCTGTGGATTGTTGTTTTTCAGTGATGTCCTTTGAAGCACAAAATGTTGAAATTTTGTTATATTTCAACTTAACACTCAGCCCTCTGTATTCAACCAAAGATCTAAAATATTCAGAAAAAAATAGAAAATAACAATAGAGCAATACATAGTACACATAAAGAACAATACAGCATAACAACTATTTACATAGCACTGACATTGTATTAGGTATGATTAGTATAGTGATGATTTTAAAGTATATGGGAGGTTGTACGTAGGTCATAAATACTATACCATTTGTATATAAGGGATTTGAATATCTTCAGATTTTGGTATCCATGAGGGGTCCTAGAAATCAATCCTCAGATACTGAAGAACAACTGCATTTCCTTTTTTGTTGTTACTTCTTGTGCTTTTAATGTCATCTCCAAGAAACCATTGTCTAATCCAAGGTCATGAAGATTTATCTTGTTTTCTTCTAAGATGTTAGTAGTTTAGCTCTTAACACTTAAGCTTTTGATCCATTTGAGTCAGTCTTTTTATATGGTATGCGGTAGGGGTCCATCTTTATTCTTTTTTTTTGGAGGTGGAGTCTGGTTCTGTTGCCCAGGCTGGAGTGCAATGGCACTGTCTTGGCTCACTGCAGCCTCTGCCTCCTGGGTTCAAGCAATTATGCTACCTAAGCTTCCCATGTAGCTGGGATTACAGGCACCCACTACCACGCCAGGCTAATTTTTGTATTTTTAATAGAGACGGGGTTTCACCATGTTAGCCAGGCTGTTCTCAAACTCCTGACCTCATGATCCACCGTGGCCTCCCAAAGTGCTGGGATTACATGCGTGAGCCACCATGCCCAGCCCACCTTTATTCTTTTGTATGTGGACATCCAATTGTTGCAACACCATTTTTTTTTTTTTATAGTATAGAATCTTTGGTATTAAGATTGACTTGATGTTAACTAGAAATTTTCTGTGTTATCTGTCAGTAAAGCAAAAACCCTCTTACTGCCTTAACATCATAATTTTTTCAGGGTATTGGTTGATACTTTTGTTTAAAAATTTAAGTGACATTTTGATAACAATGATAAATGATTTTGTAGGTTTCAATAGTCAACAATAGAAAACCATCTGGTTTTATGGTTAAATGATCTTTTTGCTTTTTTTAGGTGTGTAGTATGCATGTGTGATTTTGAGTCAAGGCAGCTACTTAGAGTCTTACCCTGTAACCACGAGTTCCATGCCAAGTGTGTTGACAAATGGCTTAAGGTAAAGTGATAATATCTTTAAAGGAAATGACATTGAATTTTCTATTTTATTGACAATAGGTTAATTAGCGTAAGTTTGTAGCTCAGTGGACAGGAAGGTATAGGAGACAAAATGGAAACATAGCTTTCAGTATGATCTCTGCAAATGAGGAGAAAAGGCCAGTAAAAATTAACTGTAGTCAACAACATAGGAGTGATTATACAAAACCCAAGATGGATGACCTCTTCTTGACAATGAATATGTCCTTTTTCATGCCATATAGGGACAAGGCCTGTGAACTTGCTAGGCCAGAGTTTCCTTGGAGAGCTTAGAAGGCTACGTAACTAGAGTCTATACATCTAGTGTTTGTATTTAATTCTGACCATTTTCTCCTTTGTGTATATGAACAAAAGCACACAGGACACAAATCCATAAGAGTAGCAGTATGAAATTGTTGCAGGGGCTTCTTTTTTTTAATATATATTTTTTTGAAACAGGGTCTGACTCTGTTGCCCAGTCTGGAGTGCAGTGGTACAATCATGGCTCAATGTAGCCTCAACATCCCAGGCTCCAGCAAGATGGGGTGTCACTGTGTTGTCCAGGCTGGTCTTGAACTCTTGGGCACAAGCAATCCTCCCACCTCAGCCTCCCAAAGTGTTGGGATTATACACTGCACCTGGCTATTTTTTAATGTTTTGAAAAAAAGGTTTATGAAAAATGTTTCTTTATTCTTCATAGTTTCATAGTCTCAAATTGTAACAGTAGAATAAAAATGTGATACATAAAAGAATTTTAATAGTCTGGGTGCAGTGGCTCCATGACTATTAAAAAATTTATATAGTCAAATTTGTTATTTTTTAAATAAAGTGTTCTGATTTGGATAAAACTAGATAACCTCACAGTTTGGTGAGGAAAGATAGTTCTCTGAGTGAGCACAGTACCAGAGTACCTAGCTTAGCCCATACTCAGCCCTGAAGACAAAGAGTCTTAAATTATTTTAAAAGGAAAGCATTATATATGTAAATGCCTGACACATTCAGACAGAAAAACACAAGTTCCACGTGGCTGATAGTTGGGATGTGAGGAAGAGTGGGAAAAGAAAAGGTGTTCAGAGATAAAATCACTGACCAGCTTGTTGTGAAGCCACTCTGAAGTGTGAAGGAGTTTAGGTGTGATCCTGAAAGCATTCGAGAAGGATATAACTGAGACTGTTTTAGAAGGATTTCTCACTACTGTTGGAGAACAGAATAGAAGAGGTAATTCCGGAGAGACACGGAGATGTAAGACATGGTGGGCCAGAGAATGGATAGTGGCAACTGGATGAAAAAAGGGACTGATTTGAGAATTACCATAATGCACAAATATAGTTATGTGGTAAATAATGGCTTCTAGGAAATAGGAGAGCAGGTGATGCTTATATTTCTGGCGTTAGCAACTCCACAAATTATGGTACCATTTGTTGAAATGGAAAAAGCAAATTTAGGAGCCAGGGAACAGGTGAGTAAGTAGAGCTATGAGTATAGATTCAGTCCGCCTGTTTTACAGTCATACCACTAAATGTTTCCTGTGACATCCATTAAGAATAGCCAAGGGGCCACAAATGGTGGCTCAGGCCTGTAATCCCAACATTTTGGGAGGCAAAGGCAGGAGGATCATTTGAGGCCTGGAGTTGGAGACCAGCCTGGGCAACTTAGTGAAACCCCCTGTCTTTTAAGTTGGCTGGGTGTGGTGGCACACATGTTAGTCCTAGGTTCTCAGGAAGCTGAGGCAAGAGGATCACTTAGGCCCAGGAGTTTGTCTGCAGTGAGCTATAATTATACCACTGTGTTCCTGTGGGCAAAAGGGTTTGACCCTGTCTCAAAAAAGGAAAAAAAAAATAACCAAGGTTTTAATTTAAAATCAGTTATTAATCTCATCTGAACTTGTGAATGGTAATCTTATTTACATATTTTAACAGACTTACTAAAAATAATTCATGGTGGCCAGGCGCGGTGGCTCACGCCTGTAATCCCAGCACTTTGGGAGGCCGAGGTAGGTGGATCACCCAAGGTTACAAGTTCAAGACCAGACTGACCAACATGGTGAAACCTCATCTCTACTAAAATACAAAAATTAGCCTGACATGGTGGTGGGCACCTGTAATCTCAGCTACTCGGGAGGCTGAGGCAGGAGAATTGCTTGAACCCAAGAGGCAGAGGTTGCAGTGAGCCGAGATTGTGCCATTGCACCCCAGCCTGGGAAACTAGAATGAAATTCCATCTCAATCAATCAATCAATCAATCAAGTATCATTCATGGGCTAATTCAGAGGTTTGTGGGTTAAAAAAAAAAAAGAAAAACTTGTTTTGTACCTCTTCAGAGGAACAAAGAATGTAAAAACTGGGAAGCAAAAGTTCTTAATGTGTTTCATTGTGTGTGTCACAATTTAAACAAGTTTTCTCTTTTGTTTTGTAGGCAAATCGTACTTGTCCAATTTGCCGAGCTGATGCTTCAGAAGTGCATCGGGATTCAGAATGACCAACCTAAGAAGCACAAATTTAGTTTGGGTGTTCCTCATCACATGTATATACGGACTATCCATTGAACTTAATCTGTGGCTTCCAGCCCTCCCTTTACCAAAAGGGTCAATGGACCTTTCTTTGCACTGTGTGACTTAATCAACTATAAAAGCTTACAATTAGTCTTCACAGTTATGGGATTGTTATACTAACCGTGTGATTGGAACTCCAAAGACTTTTTCTTTAGCTTAATTTTGTGTGTGCACTAACATTCCCTGGTTTTTGTGTGATCATTCCGAGTGTTGCTGCAAGATTACAGTGGACGTGATCTTTTAGCATGTGCTTTTATAAAAAGTGGTAGCTACAGATGATATAGCAATCTACCTTATATAGAGCCTTCAGAAACTGTGAGTGGAAATGAATGCAGCGTATGACTGTTGGTGATAAGTGTATCTGTGTGAGTGTGTGTGCAACTACTTGTGTGAGGGCATGGTAGCTAACGTGTGTATGAGATCCTATATACCAGCATGTACCAAGAATGTGTGTGTAGTTTTAATTATGCTGCAATGTATAATCTGGTGTGTTATTTTAAACAGCACTAGTACTGTACACTGGTTTTTTTTCCCTTGTGTTTGCTGTTGCACACTGATTGCTGAGGGTGCATCAATTACAAACATCGAATACTCCCATCCCTTCCCTCCCAATGAATGGAATGAGAAAAGCCTTCTTCCTTTGCTTCAGGCAGCTGTCACCTTCTCTTTATTGGTGGTCCTAAGTGGGTCAACTTAAGAAGAAAAAAAAAGTATAACACATTCTCACTCCATGAACCTGATTTTTTTATTATTGTGGAAATTTTTAAATCTCCAACTTGGTGTTTCCAAAAAGAAGGTGCAATATCATACATCATCAGTTAGCAATATTTAACATTTCAATGATTTGAATGTTGATACTTTTTTTCCTTTACATTTCCAGTAAGTTTCTTACAGAAAGTACCTGTGTGTTTTTTTTTTTAATGTTTAGATTTGTAGTCTATTCTGAAGATATTTGATTAATATATTTCTAAGAACACCACTAGTCCCATGAAGTCACCTCGTTGACTTCCACCAGAACAAAATCTGTTAATTCAGCTTGACTTCTGATAACATGTTCTGTGTTCAAGCTCCTGTGGGCAACTAAATTGTTCTAAGAAAACTATATTTCTGTTCATATTAATTCACTTGCCAGGCTCAAATTCTGAAAGTTGTCTAGTTCCTCCTCATTGAAACCCTTGTTTCAGGATGGATCAAGTGCTGTTACAGCTCATGTTCCTTAGACCTGGTTTGTTTTGATGTTTTATTGCTTTTTTTTTGTTTGAGAAAAGTTTAATACAACAGGTGTCTGGAATACTTGCAGTATAAATGAAGATTTGATTTTTGTATAAAAAATAATGCTGTTAAACAGGAATTGGTCAACCTTCATTTAGTTGATCTGAGATAATACATAGCTGTGTGGGGTTTTCTTTTAGTAGGTTCTTTGATTATAATTCTGATTGTTTAAAGTCATTTTTCCAGCAGTGTTTAAATTACTTTCTCATTCTTTTGGTGTATTCAACATTGTCTGCCTCTTCCTGCAGTTGCTGTCATTGCTTTGTTTGCAATAGCTCAAGCTGTATTATTCCAGTCAGAACTGTGATAACTTGCTGCCAGCCCCACTCAACTTTCAATTGGCTCTGTGTCAGTTTTCCACTCAAACAGTGTTAACTACTTGTTACTGCCATGCTGCTTGCCTTCCCTTGAAGTATCTATAAGCTCATCACAGCCTAGAGTTCAGTAAAGTCAATTCACAGAAGCACAATTTTGCCCTTTTCGAGATACTGTTGCCTCTATCTAGTCATACAAGTAGGGTTTTGCATACTGTTTCTCCCTAGGTTGTTAGTGCATCAGAAATATATCTAAACAGTGATAAAAATGCACATGTTGCTTTTAAATCATTAGGATATCCCTCACCTGTTCCTGATGAATAAAAAGTGTGTTAAAGACCAAAATTCTTGGCATAACAATCAGCTACATACAAATCACGTATAGTTTAATCTATTTTTTTTAATGAAAAAAATCATGTTTAAAATGGCAAATGCCCATCTTATACATACTCTTTTATATAGCTACGAAAAGTTTATATCTGTACAGATCTAATACTACTACACTCAGTATTCATTTTATTGAAGCATGCAAGTAAAGCACTTTTTCTAATTTATATAGAGATACCTAATTAACAAGGCACACTGTACTAATGACTAGGAGAAGTAGCTTTTTCTTCCCTCTATCTATGTCCCTTTTTCTGTAAATTTTTGAGAGGCAGTTGGCAATTTAGGAGGCAGCAGGGTCTGTTTTGGTAAAATCTTGAATTTCAGTGTTGCACTCTTGTGACTGATCTCTCTTTGGGAATGTCTTGTCTTTGCATGGGGCTCAGAAATGTGTGCAGACTTGCTTATTGTGGTTAGTGTGTATTGGGAACACACACGCATGTGTTCTGACCAGCTCAGGCTTGCCGAAATGAGCAACTTTGTGGCTAGCAAAAGAGAACAAACAGTTGATTTGTGCCCAGCCATTGTCACTTTGGGTGATGCACCAGATAGCAAGCAGATGTTGGTTCCTTGGCCTTCGTCCTCTTTCCTCCTAAAACAATATTGGCTTTACCATCTTAACTCAGCTGTGGGTTTTTGTGGGTTCTTGTTTGTTTTTTTGGCATGAATTGTCATCTTTGGTGTTTTTTTAACCCACCACCCCTCAAAAAATAAGGCTTCCAGGTATCAAGATCTCCTCTTAGGATTTTTTGTCCTTAATTAATTTTTTTAGCAAAATCTAGAAAATGTGAAAGTGTATTTAGATTTTATATACTATCTGAAATATGATTTGTTAGGATTCTTAAATTTGGACCTCTTACAATAATTTTGAGTGAGATCTACCAACTCACTTGTGAGAATATTTTTCACAGATATCTTTGGGCCTTTTCATTAGGAAGCTGTTTGTCCCCCGTTGGTACATTTGGTTACCTCATTTTGCCGTTTGTTTCAGATTGTGAAAGCTCACAGGGGTGTTTTTTGGAATCATTTGCTGAATCATTTTCTCAAATCATATTCCATTGTATCAGTTAACATATAGTTTTAAATGTACGTATTATAAATATCTGTAACCAAATCATTTGAAGGCTTGATAAATTTTTAACAAAGTTTGTACATTTTTTATGAAAGTTACTAGTAATGCTTTACTAAGTAGTGCAATGAATTTTTATTTTTAATCCCTGTGCCCAATTTTGGAGTTGAGAGGGTTGTTGGTAATAAATGTATGATGTACACTTAAAACATTTGTTGTGTTTCATGTCACACATGTTAGGGATGGGGAAGGGTTCTATGTGAATGGGGGTGGAGAGATGGCCACAGGAAGATAGAGCTGTGTTGAACTACTGGCTGCCAGATTCTGTATTTCTGCATTTGTGTAAACAACTTAGAAATATGTGCCACATGTTACAATGCTAGTTACTATTGCATTTCTATCTCTATAAGGGCCAAGAAGATAGATAGATAGCAGAAAGTGTAGCCACACGTGGTATATGCGTATTGAATGGTAGAGATAGGTGAGTAGAGCCTGGCAACATAGTGAGACCCCCATCTCCACAAAAATTTTTAAAAAATAAATAAGCTGGGCCTGGTGACACACACCTAGAGTCCTACCTACTTGGAAGTCTGAGGTGGGAGGATCGCTTGAGCCCAGAAGTTTGAGGTTACAGTGAACTTTGTGCCACTGCATTCCAGCCTAGGCAATAGCAAGAAGGCCCTGTCTCTTCAGGGAAAAAATAAAAGATATGTAGGTAACTAGAATTCTTTATATATATGTTAACCATAAAAGGTAGGAAACAAGACTGCAATAGACGGCTAGTCAGATTTGTCCACATTAGCTGCAATCTATGTACAACTTACTGTCAGTGTGATATGGAAAGAGGAGCTTCTGCTTGTCATTTTCCATACATGTTTGTGTAACAGCTTTCCTTTGACAAAAAGGGAAGAAAATAATATACATATGTTGTGTTAATTCAGATTTTACCCTCTTGCCTCACTCCAGTACTCATCTAACAGAAGTGACCACATCCTGAATTTTTTCCCTCCTTTTTCCAACATAGTACTTGTGTTTAACTTTGAATGTTTCAAGAAACCCAAAACTTAACACTGTGTTTTATGACAGAGGCATTGACTGCTCAGTAAGTATCCATGTACTACCCCAAGTCACCCTACTTAAATAAGTCATGGAGTGCCATGGTTCTGGCCAAGGGCCTGTAAGCATAGGCTCTGTGGCCTTTCCATGCAGCAGCATACATAAAAGCTAGCTGTCTTCCTCTGCTTGGGTGGTGACCACCTGAATCACTTCCTGGAAAAGAGCTGTCTTTTTTTTGTTTTGTTTTATTTTTGTTTTTGTTTTTAAGATAGTATCTCACTCAATCAGGCTGGAGTGCAGTGACACAATATTTGCTCACTGCAACCTCCATCTCCTGAATTCAAGTGATTCTCCTGCTTCAACCTCCCAAGTAGCTGGGATAACAGGTGTATGCCACCACACCCAGCTAACTTTTATATTTTTACTAGAGATGGGGTTTCGCCGTATTGACCAGGCTGGTCTCAAACTCCTGACCTCATGTGATCCACCCGTCTTGGCCTCCCAAAGTACTGGGATTACAGGTGTGAGCCACCGTGCCTGGACGGGAGGATAAGATTCTTATGAATGGGATCACATCACAGCCAAATATTTCAGGTCTCTTGTACACTTTAATGAACGGATGAACAAGGCTGTCCAATAAAGTGTAATTAGCCATGTGATTTTAAATTTTGTTAGCCACATTAAAAACAGTTGAAAATTTTTTTGATATTCAGTCCAATATACCAAAATATTTCCACTATAATATTAAGATACTTTGTATTTTCTCATACCAGTCTTTGAAATCCAGTGTGTTACAATTATAGCGCATCTCAATTTGGACTAGCCACATTTCAAATGCCCAGTAGCCACATGTGCATGGTGACCACCAAGTTAGATAGCATAGGTCTAGACCAGAACTATGCAAAGTTACCTGGTTTCTAAAGCATAGAACATTACTCGTGATATTCCAAAATTACTTTCTATTACTGCATACCTTAGCAAATGACAGTATGATCTTAAAACATTTCACTCTCAATAGTTGAAACTTTTGTTGCTATAATACATTTAAAAATACTCATTTTTAAAGCAGACAATTTCTCTGAGGCTGCCACAGATAACATTCAAAAACAAAGCTCCTTGTCAGTAAATTTTCAGATGATACATTTGCTTAGTACCTTCAGGATTCACAGCTATTTAAAATAATTTGGGCCACGCCCAGTGGTTCCCGCCTGTAATCCCAGCACTTTTGGAGGCCAAGGTGAGGGAACACTTGAGGTCAGGAGTTCAAGACCAGCCTGGCCAACATGGTGAAAAACCCTGTCTCTACTAAAAATGCAAAAATAAATTAGCCAGACAAGGTGGTGGATGCCTACTGTAATCCCAGCTACTCAGGAGGCTGAGGCAAGAGAATCGCTTGAACCTGGGAGGCAGAGGTTACAGTGAGCCAAGATCATGTCACTACACTCTAGCCTGGGTAACAAAGTGAGACTGTTTCAAAACAATAAATAAAAATAATTTGGTCATCATAAAATTCAGCATTCTGGAGAACTGAAGGTAGGAAACTTTAACTCCACTTTTGAGATGGAGTAGATTCCTCTTCAGCACATTTGCTCTTGAACTTTTTCATGTATCACTCCTCCTAATTTGGCAGGAAATACAGAAAAAAGTACAAGGCAACACACACAAAAGAGGTCTCAACCAATTTAGAAAACTGGTTGGCATTGTCTATTCAAGTTCACGTGCTATAACCCAGTCATTCTTCTAGGTATATTCCTAACAAAATGCATGCAAATAGACCCAAAGGCATGTATAATAATGTTCATGGCAGACTACAAAAGCCTGAAACTGGAAACAATCCAAATGTTTATCGACCATAGAACTGATAGTAAATTATGGTTGAGCTTTACAGTGGTTTTTATACAGCAGAGAGAAAACCAACTACACTGAAAACCAGCAACACAGATGCACCTTGCTAAGGTATTGAATAAGACACAAAAGCGAACACTCTCCTGTCTTGTTCAATATACTTGTGAGACTATTCTTAAAATTGTTAACAATTGTAGAAAATTCAAAAACAAGCAGAATATTCACAACTCAGCTCTCTGGGCTTTACTGAGCACCAGCTCATGCCAGGCAGCTTTGAAATTACATCATTAGTCTTTAGTGTATTAATTTCTTAGGGCTGCCATAACAAGTTACCACAAATGTGTTGGCTTAAAGCAAAGTTATTCTCTCATAGTTGAGGCCACAAGTTAAAAGTCAAGATGTTGGCAGAGTTGGTTTTCTCTGGCGGCTCTGGGGGAGAATTTGTTCCATACCTCTCTCCTAGCTTCTGATGGCTGCTAGCAACTCTTGGCATGTCCTGGCTTGTAGACATAACTTCTGCCTCTGCCTTCACATGGCCACTGTCCACGTGTCTTTATCTTCTTCAGCTGGGTGGATGGTCCCATGCCTCTACATAGATGTCAGCAATAGGGTCCACTGTAGGGATACCTGTAAGAAAAGCCAGATTCATTTCAACTCAGTACATCATTTAGATCTGTTCCAACAAACGAACTCAAGACTTCAGAACGTCTCCTCATAGAGCATGGCCAAAATAATTAGACCTAGCAAATGTTAACGAAGCTCACTCATTCTTGCAGTCAAAGATAAACCTCAGTCATGCTCTCACACATTTATTTAGATTAGCACTGCTTCCTAGTGTGTCCATGAAGATAAATTCACTATGAAATGCATCATCAGGTAGATGAGCTTAAAGGGAATAAATAGGAAGCCTACAACCTGTGTCCCACATGGAGAATCAAAATCTAATGAACCTTGAAAACATCATGCTAAGTGAAAGCAGCCAGACACAAGGCCACATACTGAATGATTCTGTTAAGAATTGGCAACTCGTGCTCGCTTCAGCAGCACATGTACTAAAATTGGAACGATACAGAGAAGATTAGCATGGCCCCTGCGCAAGGATGACACGCAAATTCATGAAGCATTCCATGTTAAAAAAAAAATTGGCAACTCTAAGAAAAATAATAAAGAAACAACAAAAAAAAAAGAATTGGCAACTCTACAGAGAAAGTATTAATAGATTAGCAGTAGGCTAGGGCTGAGGGGATAGTAGGGTTGAGGGTGATCATGAAAGGGTATAAGGTTTCTTTTGGGGGTAATGAAAATGTTCTAAACTTGATTATGGTGATGGATGACAATTCCGAATATATTGAAAGCCACTGAATTATACACAGTAAGTGGATCATTGTATGGTGCAACTGATCTGTAACTGAACTAAATAAAGCTGCTTTTGAAAAGCACAATGACATATACCCATCAGAAAATATCTATAATTAGGAAGAGTAACAGAACCATAAATGTTGGTGAGAATGTGAAGCAAACTAAAATTCTCATTCACTGCTGATGGTAATAAAAATCAGAACCACCAGGGGCCGGGCGCGGTGGCTCAAGCCTGTAATCCCAGCACTTTGGGAGGCCGAGGCGGGTGGATCACGAGGTCAAGAGATCGAGACCATCCTGGTCAACATGGTGAAACCCCGTCTCTACTA
>NW_016107464.1:2652376-2656862 GCF_001604975.1 Cebus imitator | reverse complement strand
AAAAAAAAAAAAAAAAAAAAAATCAGAACCACCAATTTAGAAAACTGGTTGGCATTGTCTACTCAAGTTCACGTGCTATAACCCAGTCATTCTTCTACACGTATTCCTAATAAAATGCTGCAAATGGGCACCAGAAGGCACGTACAATAAGGTTCATGTCAGACTACAAAAGCCTGAAACTGGAAACAATCCAAATGTTTATCAACCATAGAACTGATAGTAAATTATGGTTGAGCTTTACAGTGGTTTTTATACAGCAGAGAGAAAACCAACTACACCGAGCAACATGGACGAATCTTGCTAAAGTATTGAATAAGACACAAAAGCGCACACTCCTGTCTTGTTCAATATACTTGTGAGACTATTCTTAAAATTGTTAACAATTGTAGAAAGTTCAAAAACAAGCAGAATTAATCTGTGATGTGAAAAGATGTGATCGTGATCATTCTAGATGGGTGGTTGTGACCTAGGAGCTCAGGACATGAGGAGGCATCTGGGCTGTCAGTCATTTTTTTATTTGTTGATCCACATGCTTGGTTACACAAATGGTTCAAATTGAGACATTCATTGTTCAATCTTCTGTATAATTTTATAAACTTTATTTTTAAAAATAAGTGGTAGACCCTACTCTGACATTTTATAGAAGCACAGCTGTGCAATGCAAGGGCACATGAATTTTATCCTAAATGAGCCACACCAGCTTTATCAATCTCCCTAATGCTGTATTACATAAAACCTAAACAAGCGCCGCCCCCATCAAACACTTTCTTCATCTCAAAACATGTTTTTAACTTCTAAGTTTAAAAAAAAAAAAAAAAAAAAAAAGCATCAGAGCAGCAATATTTCTATTAGAATACTGCCACCATGCTAGTAAAAGTAATTATGGGTGACTTTTTTTTTTTTTTTTGAAGACAGAGTCGTTTGGCTCTGTCACCAGGCTGGAGTGCAGTGGTGCAATCCTGGCTCACTACAGCCTCTGCTTCCTGGGTTCAAGCGATTTTCCTGCCTCAGCCCCCTGAGTAGCTTGGACTACAGGCGCTTGCCACCATCCCCAGCAAATTTTTTGGCATTTTTAGTCGACACTGGGTTTCACTATGTCGGCCAGGCTGGTCTCAAACTCCTGACATCATGATTCACCCACCTTGGCTTCCCAAAGCGTGAGATTACAGGCTCGAGCCACCATGCTCAGCCTCAAATAAATTTCTTGAATGAAGGAGTGAAGAATAACATTTGGGCTCGAATTGACTAGGAGACTGGTGGGGACAGTCGCATAAGGAAATATTAGAGGAGGAGCAGGCTTTGAAAGAGTAAGGAAGGAGAGCAGAGTGCGTGTGAGTGGTGAGGACCGGGCTTCACATGCTGGGAGGTGCCCGGGGCACACACAAGGGCAGCCATCCACTAGACAAGCTGGATGACCAGGCCTGGAGCTCCAGAGAGAAGCCTGGGCCATCGGGTGCTACTGTGTAATTGTGGCGGCTAAGACAAGGCTGAGTTCAGGAGGCCTCAGAAGGAAGCCTCCTTTTTAGGAGAGGACTACCCCTCTCACTACTAGAGGAAGATTCCTCCCTTCCAGATAAGATGCAGGGTGAAGGCCTTCTTGGGAAAGGCCTCAGGGGCTGCAGAGGGCCTCCAGACAGGTGAGGAGCCATCTCTGCCATCCCAGGGCTGCCTGGGGACCTTGGGCCAACTCCACCTCCTTTAGGACCCTGGGCCTGTTAAGCTGGGCAGGGCTCCTCTCGGCTCAGCAGTGCACTGCCGCAGCTGCCATGACTCACTCAATTCTGGGTGAACCATCTTCCTGGACTTGTGTATCTAATGAATTAGGTTCAAGTCAGTCATTATTGACTCGGGCAGAGTGAGGGCCACACCCCACAGATCACACACACACAAAAACTGCAATCAGCAACAAGCCCTGGCCTGTGCACGGAACTCGGATGCTTCTTGACTGTCGAGGGTCCCTGGGCCCATTGTCCAGAGAGGGCACCACCTGTCCCACAGGGACTGGCTCATTGTGACTCTTCCTAGGAATCCACCACCCAAACCTGACTTGGAACCAAATTCCACACCGTGGGAAATGCCCCAGAGTTTCATCTCATAAAGATACGAACACAAACTCTGGCCCAGGCAGCTATTTCTTTAAGGCTCCTCTGTGCACTCTGAATTGCACAATACATAGCCGCAGGGGCTGCTGGGACAAAATTCCCACGATGAGAGAAAAAGCAGGCAACTGCTGGCAGAAGATGTAGGCACAAAGCTTCTTTCACAGCTGTCCACCCATGGGAAGTCCCAGGCTGAACTCACAGGGGTTCACACCCTGCTGCTGATCTGCAACACAAGTTCCGCTTCTGGACTATCAGCGCAGCTCATAATGACTCTATTCACCGAGGACCCCAGGAGCAGGGTCAGGGCAGCGTCCATTTTGTATGATATGACCTGCCCCCTGTGCCAATGGATGTGCCTTCTCTAGGATTTTGGAACTGAGGGAGGAAGAAAAGAACAGTGATGACCGGGTGCGGTGGCTCACACCTGTAATCCCAGCACTTTGGGAGGCTGAGGTCAGGAGATCAAGACTAGCCTGGTCAAAATGGCAAAACCCTGTCTCTACTAAAAATACAAAAAAATTAGCTGGGCATGGTGGGGGACACCTATAGTCCTGGCTACTCAGGAGGCTGAGGCAGGAGAATTGCTTGAACCCAGGAGGTGGAAGTTGCAGTGAGCCAAGATTGCCACTACACTCCAGCCTGGGCGACAGAGCAGGACTCTGTCTCAAAACAAAACAGTGACTGTAGTGGCCACTTTTTCTGCTGTAAGGCCTGGAGAAGCAAAGAGAGCGAGCCTGACTTCAGGAAGAGAGAATAACAGAGCAGAAACGGAGAGGAGCAGAGGGGAAGCAGAGCACCCCAACGGCACCTCAGTCCCTGCTCACGTCCCACCTGGACCTCAGCTCTCAAGCTCCATGAGACACCCATGGGTCCTTAGGATGAATTCCCTGTGTTTTGTTTTTTGTAGTTTTTGAGACAGGGTCTCACTCTGTCATCCAGGCTGGCGTGCAGTGGTGCAATCACAGCTCACTGCAGCCTCGACCTCCTGGGCTCAAGACATCTTCCCACCTCATCCTCCCAAGTAGCTGGGACCACAGGTGTGTGCCACCACTCCTGGATAATTTTTTAGACTTTTTGAAGAGACAAGAGGTCTCATTATATTGCTCAGGTTGGCCTCAAACTCCTGAGCTCTAGGAATCTGCCTGTCTCTGCCTCCCAAAGTGCTAGGATTACAGCGGTGAGCCACCGTGCCCCGCCAGTACCCCATGTTTTGACTTGGCTCATGTAACTTCGATTCATTGAGAATCCTAATTAACACCAGGGATGTGCCACTAATCAGCGTGTCCATAGGTAATTTGTGTAACCCCTTCGAGCGTCATTTTCTCATCTAGCAAGTGGGGATAAGAAGATACTTTGCAGGATCAAAGGGACTCAAATCATTGAGGGAGAATGGAAGTGCCAGCTCCGGTGCAGCCGCATGGCAGGCTCATTACCGATGCCTCTCCTGCGTGAAGGCACCCTCCGCAGGTCTGGAGAGAAGGTCCTGGAACCATTCACATATTGATGATATGTGGTTGAAACTCAGAACTGAATGAAAAATCTTTTGCCCTCTAAGAGAGCTAGAGCATTCAGTTTCTTCATCTAGAGATTAACGTTTCCTTCTGGAGTAGGTTCTTCATCTAGAGATCAATGTTTCCTTCTGAACTAGGTTCTTCATCTAGAGGTAATGTTTCCTTCTGGACTAGGTTCTTCATCTAGAGATCAATGTTTTCTTCTGGACCAGGTTCTTCATCTAGAGATGAGTGTTTCCTTCTGGACTAGGTTCTTCAACTAGAGATCAATGTTTTCTTCTGGACCAGGTTCTTCATCTAGAGATGCAATGTTTTCTTCTGGGCTAGGTTCTTGGGTTTGCAGACCTAGACACTTCGTCTAATGAACATTTTTCATTGCCTAACAGTATCCATCCCCTCCTTCCTCAAGGCGAATTATCCAGAAAAGAGAGAGAGCTCGAGTCTTTGTTTTGTTTGAGACCAAGTTTCATTCTTGTCACCCAGGCTGAAGCCTCCTGGGTTCAAGCGATTCTCCTGCCTTAGCCTCCTGAGTAGCTGGGATTACAAACGTGCACTACCACACCTGGCTAATTTTTTGCATTTTTAGTAGACATGGGGTTTCACCACAACGGCCAGCCTGGTCTCAAACTCCTGACCTCAAGTGATCTGTCCACCTCGGCCTCCCAAAGTGCTGGGATTACAGGAGTGAGCCACCATGCCCGCCCGAGTCTTTTAAGATGAGGGTTGCTGGCCGGGCGTGGTGGCTCACGCCTGTAATCCCAGTACTTTGGGAGGCCGAGGCGGGTGGATCACGAGGTCAAGAGATTGAGACCATCCTGGTCAACATGGTGAAACCCCGTCTCTACTAAAAATACAAAAAATCAGCTGGGCATG
>NW_016107464.1:2632300-2651376 GCF_001604975.1 Cebus imitator | reverse complement strand
AGTAGAGACGGGGTTTCACCATGTTGACCAGGATGGTCTCGATCTCTTGACCTCGTGATCCACCCGCCTCGGCCTCCCACAGTGCTGGGATTACAGGCTTGAGCCACCGCGCCCGGCCGAGGCATTTTTTAAAAAATTTAGCTTAAGTTCAGAGGTACATGTGCAGGTTTACCATATAAACTTGTGTCATGGGAGTTTGTTGTACAGATTATTTTGTCACCCAGGTATTAAGTCTAGTATCCTTAAGTTATTTTTGCTGATCCTCTCCCTCCTGTCACCCTCCACCTCCCAACAGGCCCCAGTGTGTGTTGTTCCTCTGTATGTCCATGTGTTCTCATCATTTAGCTCCCACTTGTGAGAACATATTTGATTTTCTGTTCCTGCATTAGTTTGCTGAAGATAATGGCCTCAGCTCCATCCATGTTCCTGCAAAGCAGACGATCTCATTCTTTTTGATGGCAGCATAGTATTCCATGGGGTATATGTACCATATTTTCTCTATCCAGTCTACTACTGATGGGCATTTAGGTTGATTCCATGTCTTTGCTATTGTGAATAGTGCTGCAATGAACATACGTGTGGATGTGTCTTTATAACAGAACAATTTATATTCCTTTGAGTATACACCCAGTAATGGGATTGCTGAATCAAATTAAATTTCTGCTTTTTAGAAATTTAAAAACTCAACTGTCTTTGAGTTCTTACCACACTGTCTTCCACAGTGCTTGGACTAATCTACACTCCCACCAACAGTGCAACAGTGTTCACTTTTCTCTGCAACCTCGCCAGCATCTGTTAATTTTTGGCTTTTTAATAGCCATTCTGACTGCTGTAAGATGGTGTCTCATCATGGTTTTGATTTGAATTTAATAATTGGTGATGTTGAGCTTTTTTCATGATTCTTGGCCACGTGTGTGTCTTCTTTTGCAAAGTACCTGTTCATATCCTTTGCCCACTTTTTAATGGGGTTGTTTTTTCTTGTAAATTTAAGTTCCTTACAGATGCTAGATACTAGACCTTTGTCAGATGCCTAGTTTGCAAAATTTTTCTTCCAGTCTGTAGGCTGCCTGTTTACTCTGTTGATAGTTTCTTTTGCTGGGCAGAAGCTCTTTAATTAGATTCCATGTGTCTATTTTTGCTTTTGTTGCAATTACTTTTGGCTTTGTTGCCATGAAATATTTGCCAGTTTCTGTGTCCAGAATGGTATTGCCTAGGTTGTGTTCCAGGGTTTTTATCGTTTTGGGTTTTATGTTTAAGTCTTTAATCCATCTTGAGTTAATTTTTGTATATGGTGTAAGGAAGGGGTCTGGTTTCAATCTTCTGCATCTGGGTAGCCAGTTATCCCAGTACCATATTGAATAGGTAGTCCTTTCCCCATTGCTTGTTATTGTCAGGTTTGCAAAGATCAGATGATTGTAGGTGTGTAGTATTATTTCTGGGCTCTTTATTCTGTTCCATTGGTCTATGTGTCTGTTTTTGTACCAGTACCATACTGTTTTGGTTACTGCTACTCTGTAGTATAGTTGAAGTCAGGTGGCATAATGAGAGGCATTGCTTATAATATTAATACTGCACAGGAGCTCGCACACAGGTGTGTGACATGTGTTGCATGCACACACACACGCACGCAAAAAACAACCCAATGTCCATCAGTAAAAGCCAGTTAAGTAAATAATGGTATAGTTATATGTGACTGGATATTAAGATGGGATTATTTCTGTCTCCAATTCATCTGAGACCTCAAAGTCTGAGAATACATAAAAGATGCACAGTTCCCCTGCATCCCAAGGGAGGGGCTGGATCACACATGCAGAACACACTAAAATATTGTTAGGGCCAAGCTGTTACAGAAAACCCCCTCAGCGCAGCTGACCCCCCATCCTAATTGCTCTGCAGCTGCATTCCTAAACGCTTTTTTTTGAGACAGAGCTTCTCTCTTGTTGCCCAGGGTGGAATGCAATGGTGCGATCTTGGCTCACCGCAACCTCTACCTCCTGAGTTCAAGCAATTCTCCTGCCTCAGCCTCCCAAGTAGCTGGGATTACAGGCACCTGCCACCATGCCTAGCTAATTTTGTATGTTTTAGTAGAGACAGGGTTTCTCTATGTTGGTCAAGCTGGTCTCAATATCCCGACCTCAGGTGGTACACCCGCCTAGGCCTCCCAAAGTGCTGGGATTACAGGCATCGGCCACCACGCCCGGCCTCCTAAACTTTTATCTAGGCGCCACAGCAAGGCTACCAGACATGCTACATTGAGCAAAGCCTGATTACAGCCATCTGGGCAGCGCTGGGGAGGTCATGGGAAAGAAACCTTTGCTATACATACTTGTAAATTCCCGTTTTACACATACTTATAAATTCCTAAATTCCTGTTTTTTTTTTAATTGCCACCACAAAAGTACCAGGATAAAGTATCGTAAGTCTGTCACAAACTGATAAACTATCCTTGTGCTTGTTACAAGCTAATGGATTATTTCAGTCCTGAAACTCTCTTATGCCCCTCTCACCCCATATAAACCCCTCATTTTGTAAGCTTGGGGCTGCCTCTGTTACAGAGCAGCCTGGAAAGTCAATAAACTTGCTTGCCTAATTTTATGTCTAGTCATCTTTTTACTCTCGGCTGACCTTACATTTTGGTGCTGAAACCCAGGAAGGGGTAGGCTCTGGCTGGAGAACCTTAGAGGGCTCCCTCCCTCTCCTATCACCCCTCTTCCAGCCCCCCTCCCCTTCTGGAACCTGCTGAAGACCCAGAGAATCTCTCAGACTCTCCTATTGTTGGCAACTTCATTCACCATCAGAGCCTCTGCTGGGGTGAGTAAGAGAGACTCTTGCCATTTATCTGGAACTCTTGACCATCTCTGCATTTCCAAAAGACCCAGTGCTGGTCCAAGGGCTTCCTCCGGCCTCCAGGCCTCTGGTTCCCCCATTTCAGGGATGCCTGACTCCGTGGCTACCTCCTCTATTCCAGACAGGGCTCATGGGACAGGGGACACCCTCTCCCACCGCCCTTGTCAATCGGCACTCTCTTCTTCCTCTACCTCCCTCCCGTATTTGCTATGGGAGCCTCTCTCTACCCCTCCCAAAAGTACCCCTTAGGTGTCTCCTGCATAATCTCAATGCTCTCGGCCTCCGTTCAGAAGTCCATCCAAAAAGGCTTATCTTTTACTGCAATACTGCTTGGCCTCAATACAAATTAGACAATGGCTTCCAGTGCCCTGAAAATGGCACCTTTGATTTCAATATACATAGAAATTTAGACAACTTTTGCCATTGCACTGGGAAATAGTCTAAGATTCCTTAGGTTCAGGCTTTCTTCACTGTCTGTAGCCGTCCTTCCCTCTGCCAGTGCTGTTCTACTTTCCAAATCCTCCTTGCTGGCTCCAAACCCGACTCTCCCCCATCACCCTCCCCAGGGCCCCGGCCGACAACCCCCCTTCCTTTGACCCTGCTGATTTTCCTCCTCCTTGACCACATCATGATCTTCCACTGTACGCCCCCGCTCCAGCCCTACCCCTTCCTCCCCCTCCAACCACCCTGCTTCCGACTCTGAGTCCTCCCCATCCCCATCCATTACCCGCTCCTGAGCCCAACATGCTCAGCAGCCAGCTCTCTTGCTTCCCCTCCAGGACGTAGCAGGGCTGAAGGAATCGTCTGTGTCCACACCGCCTTTTCCCTCTCCGATCTCTCCCAGATTAAAAAACACCTCGGGTCCTTTTCCTTCGATCCCAATACTTATATCAAAGAATTTAAATATCTCACCCAGTCTTATAAACTCGCTTGGCATGATCTCTATATTATCCTCTCTTCTCCCCTCCTTCCGGAAGAGAAGGGAAGAGTGTGGCTCCCAGCCCAGGCACATGCCGACGATCTTCATGGGCAAGATCCTACTAAGCCCATAGGAGCTGCTGCCATCCCTGGGAAGAGCCTTCCTGGGGGTACTGACCCACAGACCCTGGCCAGGTGTCCCGTACCCATATGATTCCTTGCCTTATTGCAAGCCGTAACAAAACTGCCCATAAGGCCAGGATTTTGAAAAACTCAAAGAAATTTCCCAAAAAGCAGATGAAAATCCTGCCCAATTCCTTTCCTGCATTACAGAGGATCTCCAAAAATATACCCGCATCAACCCTGCCTCTGGAGAAGAAACGATTGTTCTTAATATCCATTTTATCTCCCAATCTGCCGTGACATCCAGAGCAAACTTAAAAAGGCTAAAGATGGCACTCAAATCCCACAACAAGACCTCATTAACCTGGCTTTCAAAGTCTTCAGTAACGGGGATGAGCAGAGTAAATTACATAAAGCCAAAAGAGATCGTGCTAAATACCAGCTTCTGGCTGTGGCTATCCATCAGCCTAGCCATAGAACCCAAGGGCACAAAAGCCCCGACAGCAGCAGCCCTCCTGGGCCTTGTTTTGAGTGCGGCAAAGAAGGCCATTGAGCGAGGGCATGTCCTAACCTGCGAGTGCCGAAAAGCCCTTGCCCAGTCTGCCAGCAGACAGGCCACTGGAAATCTGACTGTCCTCACAACAGACAGAAAAGCCTGCACCTCAGAGCCACCGCCCATTCAGCAAGATGAAAAGTGAAGAATGGCTTGCACTCCTGCAGCTCCCGGGCCTAGCCGCTGAAGACTGACGAGGCCCAGGGCCCCCAGCCCCATCTGCCATCGAAGCCCAGGGTAACTCTACTAGTAGCAGGTAAGCTGATCTCTTTTTTTAATCGATACTTGGCTTTGCTTGCATTCTCAGGACCCACTCATCCCTCTCAGTCTCAGCTGGGGGGCTGATGGACTCATCTCGTGCCCACGCACCGCCAGACCTCTCACTTGCTCCCTGTTCGACACTGTTCTCACACCCTTTCCTTATCAGGCCTCGTTGCCCTGCCCCCTCCTAGGCAGAGATATCCTGACAAAATTCAAGACTTCCATCTCCCTTTTCTGTTCCCCACAACCAAATTCTCTCCTACTCCTCTCTGCTACCACGTCAACCCTCAACCCCCGCCTCCAGTATCCACTCCCTTCTTTTGTTAATCCAGTAGTGTGGGGTACTACACCCCCTTCCCTAGCAGCTCATCATGATCCCATCAAAATCCAGCTAAAAGATCCTCCAAATTCCCTAACATCCCTCAGTACCCCATTTCATTAACTCATCAAAAAGCCTTATAGCCCACCATAAACAAACCCCTCTCTCTCAGCCTTCTCAGACCAACCCATTCTCCACAGAGCAGCCCCATACTCCCTGCAAGAAGGAAGACGGTTCTTACCGACTAGTCCAAGACCTCCAGGCTGTCAATCAGGCAGTGCTTCCCATCCATCCAGTAGTTCCCAACCTTATACTCTCCTTTCCCTTATCCCTTCTAGCACAACCCACTACACTGCTATTGATCTAAAAGCTGCCTTTTTTACTGTTCCCCTTCACTTTCACTCCCAGAATCTTTTTGCTTTCACTTGGACTGATGCTGAAACCCTCCAGTCATGACGACGTAGCTGGACAGTCCTCCCCCAAGGCTTTAGAGATAGCCCCCATCTCTTTGGACAAGCTCTAGCTCAAGACCTCACCTCCCCAGACCTCTTCCCTAGCCAGCTCCTCCGGTACGTGGACGACCTCCTCCTCCGTAGCCCCTCCCTAGAGGACTCTCAGACTCACACTATTACCCTGCTAAACTTTCTTGCTAGTAAAGGATATAGGGTTTCCACCTCCAAAGTCCAACTCTCCACTCCAACAATGACATACTTAGGAGTCCAGCTCTGCCCTGGGGCCGGAGCCGTGGACCCAGCACAGCCAGCATTAATAGACAGCCTGCCCCTCCCTCCTCTCAGAGTGAAACCCTTTCCTAGGACTGGCAGGCTTCTTCAGAATATGGATTCGCAACTTTGTCCTCCTAGTCCACCCCCTCTATGAAGCAGCCAAAGGCCCTCTAAATGAGCCCCTAAATCCTCACACAACACGACCCCGAGCTTCCCCAAATTTAAAGCTGCCCTCTAACTGCTCCTGCTCTATCTTTGCCCGACATCTCTTAGCCCTTCACTCTTTACAAGGCTAAAAACCATGGAATAGCCCTTAGTGTCCTTGGCCAACAAAAAGGAAGTCCTCCTTCCTTCACCCCCCAGCTTACCTATCCAAACAACTAGACAACACCGCCTGAGGGGGGCTGACCTGCCTCAGAGCCCTGGCAGCAGCTGCCACCCTAGCCTTAGAAAACAAAAAACTACCATTCGGTCACGTCACCACAGTCCACAGCCCACACAATCTACGAGATCTCCTCTCCTCCCGAGCACCTTCTCCTTCTCGGATCCAACTACTCCATGCCCTCTTTCTTGAAAACCCTGAGTTCTGCCTCTCCAAGGCTCCCTCCTTCATCAGCCCGTTTGCGTTAATGTAGATGTCCTTCCCTCTTACAAAACAGGCCTCCTCCTAACTCTCAGCTGGGAGAACACCTTCCAACACGCTCCGCCATCGGCCACCTCCTCAGAGAACAGAGCAGGCCCTCCCAAAACCCCACAAAGAGCCCACCAACCAGACTCTCCTACCAAGAGAGCATGTCTTCCTAAAAAGTCGTAAGCCAGCAAGCCTTAAACTGAAGTGGGAAGGCCCTTTCCAAGTCATTCTTACACCCCACTACAGCCACACTCTCAGGACATACCTCGTGGTACCATCTTTCCAGACTAAAAAGGCTCCTGCAGCAGCTGCTGACCCACCGACCGTCCTCCCCCATTTCTCCAGCACCCTCCTTGGTCCAACCAAACTCCGCCTTATGCCCGTCCCTGAAGAAGACCCATGAACAGTAACTCCTTCACGCATCACCTCTGCCCTGCTCCAGGAGCCAAGGTCCTCGTGATGAGAACCAGCCTCTCCCCACAGCACACCAAATATTAAAATCCTCTCCTCTCTCCCCATTCCCACACGAAAAGAGGTCTTCACTCATCGACTCCTTGCTTATCTGCAAGGAGAATGTGACTATCCATACGACGCTATCAGCCACCTCACAGACCCTCTGGAAGAGCCACTTCCCCAGACAGCCCCTATCAGCTCCTTCCCCTGACTCTGATTCTTCCTCAAGTTCCTAGCTCTTTTACCAGTCAACCCCACTGCCTCTGCTCCCTCAGTCTCTTCTCACGTCTACAAGACTCGGACGACCTCTCAATCTCATTCACTCCTTGTGATGGCGCCCCAACTCTGCACTTGCTTCCCATTGCTGGACCTGTTTTTCCCTTTCCTCTACTGCCTACTCAGCCATACCAGTTTCTCAGCCCTGGGACCATATTCCCATTCGCTTCTCATACACCGTTCAGAAAGGCTCTGCCTTTGCAGACAGAGCCTTCACTCTCACCGGGAACTGTCCCACTGCACAGCGCCACCGGACTTCTCTCTACATTTACTGCCAACTACCACCACGCAAAACTTCCTCGCCCTGCTATCCCAGGTCCCAGAACCCTCCACACCCCAAAACTTGGCCAAGCCTCTTTATGTGTCACCTCTTCCAATGGACACATACATGTAGGCATCATCCCTCCGTCTGCCTGTGGCTCAACTCAAACCGTCTCTCATCCCTCTTCCCACATCTCACTCCGAGTACATTATTCAGTTTCCCATGAAGCTAACGGCCTCTTTACCCAGCCCCTCCGCATTACCTCCCCTCCTGCCTCTCAAACATGGAAACCCCTTCCCAAAACAGGAGTTCTCAAAGGGGTCTCTCCTCCCCACTCTGGGCTGCTGAAGCTGAACCAAGTCCTTCCAAACGAGGAACCGCCACACTCCAACACCTCTTCTCAATCCACTTGTCTGCTGGCACTAACACTGCAGGCGTCTTCTTCCTCTGCAGATCCACAACCTACTTCTGTCTCCTACCAACTACATGGGTACCTGCACCCTAGACCACCTTACCCTCAACATTAACCTCGTCCCTCCGAACCAAGAACTCCCTGTCTCTGCTACATCACATGCCCACCCTAAAAGAGCATTCCCTTATTAGTGGCCGGTGGAGTCACAACTTGTGTCGGGTCAGGAGCAGGAAGCCTAGGAACCTCATCATCACATTTCCAGTCACTCTCCCGAGACTTCCAATCATCACTCGCCTCCAAAACCAACTAGTCTCTTTCGCAGCAGTCACCCTGCAAAACGCAGAGGCCTAGACCTCCTCACTGCTGAAAGAGGTGGTCTGTGCCTCTTTTTAGGTGAGCAATGCTGTTTCTACCTCAGTGAATCTAGGTTAGCACGAGATGCCGTCAAAAAGCTCAAAGACCGAGCACAGAAACTTAAAGACAGTCAGTTCAGCTGGCCCCAGTGGTTCCTTAACTCCCGGGTGCCCTGGCTACTGCCCCTCCTCAGTCCTGCCATAACCCTTTTCCTCCTCCTAGCATTTGGCCCCTGCCTCTTACGTCTCCTACCCAGTTTTTACAGGACCATATTCAAGCTTTCACCCACGGAACAATACAAGATATGATGCTGCTCCAAGAACACCGACAGCTCCAGAATGACAGTCCCTACAATCTGCCTCCCACCCTGCAAACATCGCCCCATCCAGCAAGCAGCAGCCAGATGACAACAGCAAGAGGCTGGAATGTTCGGGACAAGCTGCCCCAGAAAATCCCCTCAGCTGACCCCCACACCGATTGCTCTGTAGCTGCATTCCGAAACACTCATCTAGGCGCCACAGCAGGGCCACCAGACAGGCTACAGTGAGCCAGGCCTGATTACAGCCATCTGGACAGCGCAGGAGGTCATGGGAAACAAACCTTCGTTACCCGTACTTGTAAATTCCTGTTTTACACATACCTGTAAAATCCTGTTTTCTTTTTTTAAAACTGTGTAAAATCCTGTTTTTTTTTAATTGCTGCCACAAAAGTCACAGGATGATGTATTGTAAGTCTGTCACAAACTGATAAACTATCTTCGTGCTTGTTACAAGCTGATAAGATTATCTCCGTCTGGAGACTCCCTTCAGCCCCTCTCACCCCATATAAGTCCCTCATTTTGTAAGCTCGGGGCTGCCTCCTCTGACTGTTATGGGGCAGCCGGCAGGTCGGTAAACTTGCTTGCCTGACTCTGCGTCTACTCGTCCTTCCTCTCGGCTGCTCTTACAGTTGTAGGTGTGTAGCCTTATTTCTGGGCTCTCTCTTCTGTTCCATTGGTCTATGTGTCTGTTTTTGTACCAGTACCATTACTGTTTTGGTTACGGCTGCTCTGCAGTATGGTTTGAAGTCAGGCAGCATGACGAGAGGCATTGTTTATAATATTAATACTAGCACAGGAGCTCACATACAGGTGTGTGACATGTGTATTACACGCCCACACATGCACAAAACAACCCAATGTCCATCAGTGAAAGCTGGTTAAATAAATGATGGTATAGTTCTATGTAACTGGACATTAAGATGGGATTGTTTCTGTCTACAATTCAGTTGAGACCTCAGTGTCTGAGAATACATAAAAGATGCAGAGCTCCCCTGCATCCCAAGGAAGGGGCTGGATCACACACGCAGAACACACTAAGATATTATGAAACCAGATCTGCTGGTAGTAATGTTCACCCCATCCTACCCATCAAAGGACAGAGGGGTGATGAGTCAGTGGAGTGCTGAGGCCTCCCCAGCTCAACCCGCTACAGCCCTGGGGAGGTGGGTGGACCCACCTGGGAGGTGGAGAGGCAGGTGGGTGCAGGCCGGGGGCCACTGCCCAGAAGCTGCCCTCCCACCACCCAGTGCTTAGTGCTGGTGCTTTCGGCCCACACGGAGGGCCAGCTGCTTATTCTCGCAGCCCGGTATCGAGATGCAGATGAACCGGGGAGGAAGCGAGTTTTTATTTCTGTAACTGGGTGCAGGGAGAAGGACTGGAAATTATCACCAGACCAAATCAAAATTTCAAAGTTTTCCAGAGCTTATATACCTTCTAAGCTATATGTGTACATGTAAGTGTGCATTTCTCTAAAGACGTAAGTGATGAACTTCTAATCTATAACTGAGGTCTCAGTCCTGAGGACCTTCCTCTGGAGCCCCAGTAAATTGACTTAATCTAATGGGTCTGGGTGCTGGGGTGATTACCCTTATCTTGTCTCCTGCTAAATCATGGAAATTTAGGGAATTCCTTCAGACCTCCAATAAAACTTGTTTAATCCTAAACAGGTCCTGTTAAGAATTCCTTCATTATCTTGCCATGCTTTAAGGCTCAGGAAAGGCCTAGGCAAAACTGTCGGTGGGCTTTTGCGCTCCAGCCTTTGTATGAAGGTACTGGCTCTTTGAGCTTTTAATCTTTAACCACTCAGAGCTGAAACGGTTGTGACGGAGGCCTGCAACACCAGGGGCTGGAAAGGAGTGGAAGAGGAACTCTGATATTTTGATTCAAATAATTATGGTTTGTTCTATTTCCAGCAATTTCAGACTTTTGTTATGTCTGAATTTTTTTTTTTTACAATAAGCACATTTTATTTGTAGGGACAGGAAATAATATCCAAAGATAGCATTTTAATTAGAAATAAATTAATTACAAAAAGCTACCAGAGGGCCCAGCTTTTCACTCTTCCTCCTCCATCCATTAAACACAGAACTCAGCCCAGCTGGGGGAGCTGCAGCCTACGGCAGCCCTGAGAGAACGCTCCTTTTCTCTGGCTGTCCACAACCAGGATGTGGGACTTCCAAGCAGGACAGGGAACAGGTCCCTGGGGTGGGACACTAGCGCCTTGAACCTGGCTTTCCCAGGCCAGGACTCAGCCCCCTCCTTGGAACCCCATTGCTCCCCGGTCTCCCCCTGCCTCAGCCTCCCCCACGCTTCACCCATCTGCCTGCCTGCACCCCAGCTCTGTCCCCTCTTCTCCTTCCCCAGACCACTCACCTTCAGCTGGTAGTGAGCTTTCCCATGAGGAAACTGAGGCACGCTGGAAGAAGGGAGCGACTCCCGGTGAAGCTACAGCTTAGCGGCAGGGCCAGGGCTGGGACCCAGGCTTCCCGGTAGGAGCTGCTACGGCGTGCTCTAGAGGACACCACACACCTGAACAGCGGGGGTGTGCCGCGCTTCCCCTCACTATCTTCCTTAATTTGAGATGGAAATGTGCACCACACTCAGGAAAAAAACCAAAAAACAGGCTTTTCTCACAAAGTCAGGTCAGAAGGGGGGATATGTGTGGCAGAAACTATGTTCCTAACTTCCCTAAGCCTGCCTTTCCTCCCGTGGAAGGGCGTTCAGTCGCTCTGCCTCGTGGTATTGCTGGGGGAGCTGATGCAGCAATGTGGTGCAGCTGGTGCCTGTAACGGGCAGCTGTGGTTTGTTCTCCCAAAATCAGCCACTCTGGCCTCAGCCATTCAGGAGCTATTTTGGGTGTCATTCATCTGGGTGGTGGGGAGCAATGGAACTTTTTCTTTTTTCTGAAACAGGGTCCTGTCGTCGCCCAGGCTGGAGTGCAATGGCACAATCTCATCTCACTATAACCTCCCGCTTCCCGTAACCTCTGCCTCCCAGGCTCAAAGCATCCTCCCACCTCAGACTACCATGTAACTGGTACTAGGGGTGCACCACCACGCACGGCTAATTCTTGTATTTTCTGTAGAGACGGGGTTTTGCCACATTGCCCAGCTGGTCTCAAACTTCTGGCCTCAAGCGATCCTCCTGTCTCAGCCTCCCAAAGTGCTGGGATCACAGGCGTGAACCACCATGCCCATTCCCAACAGAACTTTTTCTTCTACATCCAGCAATGTATACATTTGCTCTTCAGTGAGTAAACAGTTGTCTTTTTTTTTTTTCAACAGCACTGGATTCTAGGAAAAATGAAGAGTGCATGCTTTACTTACTATGCCCCTGTGTAATAAACATCAGCCTTATCAAAGAAGAAACCTGAGGCTGTGTCCACACTGCAATTATCTTCCTACATTCTCCATTTCTCCTTAATCTGCAGATTGGCTGGGGGTAACTGAAGGAAATACTCCTGGTGCAGTAAACCTGATAGTCAAATCCTCCCAGAGCTCCAGGGCAGCCAGCTGCTAAGAAGCCTCTCTCTCCCCTCTGGCCCATGCCCTTCCTGTTGGCTCCTGGCCACACCAACCCAGCACCTGGAAGGACGCGGGAGAAATGGGATTGCCCCAAGAGTCCACGTGTCCTTGACGAGGGGCCAGACTCAACAATGGGCTTCTTAATGAAACAGGGAAACTGCAAAGTTCAAGTAAATGTTGGGTGCTGAGCCATGCCTCATTCCCTCAGGGATCAAATATCAGCAGAGTCATCAGGTAAAGGCCACCTTTACCTTCCTGAAGAGAAGTGATTTGGGGTCCCAGCTTTCTTCAACAGGCAGGGCAGCTCTCGGGCATGTGACAGAAGCAGGCTGGGGGTTGGAAAGCAGACAGCGGCTAGGCACAGTGGTTCAGGCCTGTCATCCTTGCAGTTTGGGATTTCAGGCTGAAGGATCTCTTGAGGCAGGAATTTGAGACCAGCCTAGGCAACACAGTGAGATCTCCGCCTCTGTAAAAAATTAGCTTTGTGTACCCAGGTGTGGTGGGTCAAGCCTATAATCCCAGCACTTTGGGAGGCCGAGGCAGGTGGATCATCTGAGGTCCGGAGTTTGAGACCAGCCTGACCAACATGGAGAAACCCCGTCTCTACTAAAAATACAAAATTAGCTGTGCATGGTGGCACATGCCTGTAATCCCAGCTACTCAGGAGGCTGAGCCAGGAGAATCGCTTGAACCTGTGAGGCGGAGGTTGCAGTGAGCCAAGATTGCACCACTGCACTCCAGCCTGGGCACCAAGAGTGAAACTCTGTCTCAAAAAAAAAAAAAAAAAAAAAAAACCGAAAACAATTAGTTCTGTGTGGTGGTGCATACTTGTAGTCTCAGCTACTCAGGAGGCTGAGGTGGGAGGATCACTTGCAAAGCCGGGTTCCAGGCTGCAGTGAACTGTGGCTGTACCACTGCACTCCAGCCTGGGCCACAGAGTGAGACCCTGTCTCTTCAAGAAAGCTGACATCTGCTGAGTCTGTAAGGGACTCGCAGATGCGGGTGAAGGGGACTCAGATTCCCTGAGCCTGGGCGCTGGGGCCGGGGTGGGGGTATTAGCCGTGGCCTTTTTTTCTCAATATCTCCGTGATGTTCTACCCATTCCGCTCCACGGCTCTATCCTGTTCTTTAAGTTGGCCCTTGATCAATTTTAAACAGCCACAGACATGCGAAACAAAGGGCCGTGTGTCTTCTGAAGCGGATGCTGAGCCGGACCTTCACACAGCTGTGCTCTCAGAGCCTCCCCTGTCCCGCCCGATGCCCTCCTAGTTCTCACCTTTGTGTGGAGTGCTCACGTCTTCAGCAGCCCGGGGAGGCAGATGCACGGCTTTTCAGAGTCATGCTCTTCATGCCTTAAACAAGCACAAAGGACTACAGATGGAACCTGCTGTATTGAAATACAGCTATCAAAATGTAAACAAACTCAGGCAAGATAAACACGACTATTAATGCATTACATGATAAGATCTGGCAGCCATTCTAATAACAACTAGGATTTTGAAGAAGTGATGAATGTAGGAAATTTCAAGGCATCTGCAACAAACTTAGTGGGAAGTGAAAGAATTTCAAATTGCGCCAGAGTCGCAGGTGCCTCTGATACACCCTGCTTTGTTGCATACATTAACTGGAGAAAAAGCTAAAGTTTAGTTAGGGGTTGAAAATAAGTGTGTATTTTTTTCTTTACTGAATATACATTCAGTATATTCAGTGAATATACTGTGGGCCCATGACTTCGAGTGTCCAGGTCAAGCTTGGCTCCTGCCTACAGTACAATGTTCTCTTTGCCTGGCGGACATAATCTATGGCTGGTAGGCCTGGTCTGGACCTTGCAGCGAGGCTCCCACTTTTATTCCCTCACCTCTCTAACTTTCTCCCTCTCCCCTTCCCCTCTTCCCCCTCCTTTTCCTCCCTCTCTCCCTCCCTCCCTCCCTCCCCTCCTTTGGCTTCTCCTGGGGGCTACTCACTTAGAGCTGAGAGTTAAACATTTTTAGATTTAGAGTAACTTAAGAAGAAGCAGGAATTGGTTGACTCTCCCAGCAGGTAGACAGGTAGGTAGTCAGACTTCAAATGTAGGTCTGTTTCCAAAATCCTGTCTTCCTAGGAGGTCTGGGACATTCCCGCTCATCAATGTGTATTTCCCCCAGAAAGCCAATGACTGTCCTTGCCTCCATCTAGCTCTAGAGAGGGCTCATCTAAACAAAAGACAGCCTTTGGCCTAGGGAAGGGGGACTTCCAAATGCTGCCAGGTACACAGGTGCCTTGGCCGTGCCTGTCTCTCCTTCACTGTGCTCTGCCCTTGTGTGCCCCAGCAGGAAGGGCTTTCGGAACATCACTTGGCAAAGATTGAATAGTGCCTGCCCCCATCACAGACCCTGCTAAAACTGGAATAAAAAGACCCAAACTGAAACCTCTTGCCCAGGCTGGCACTTGTTTATAGGTATTGTCTCTGTGTCCTACAAACATTAACCAGAAAGCCTCTTTGACCACACACAGGGGAAACGGAGGTCATGCTCTCTCCTGCACACAGAGCTCTGAGGCCAAACAAAGGCTTACCCACAAAAGTGAGTTGTCTGCTTCTGCTTTCTTAGCAACAGATTTAGAAACCTATTCATCAGACAGACTTCCTTCTGAGTGGCTCATCCACATCCCCTCTCCCCTCACACTTCTTGACCCCTCACTCTGCCCCACACCCTTGTCACCCTGCTTTAGTTTGTTGAGCGAATCAGAATGGTCTCAGGCATTTCATTCATTCATTGATTCACCTATTCATCAAAGGCTTGTTGAATATCTAGGTATGTGCAGGACCCAGCACTGTTTGGGTAAGACTAACTTCAGCTCACAATCATTGGATTAAATTCTCTTTTAAAATGGTCTTAGGCCGGGTGTGGTGTCTCACGCCTGTAATCCCAGCACTTTGGGACGCTGAGGCGGGCAGATCACCTGAAGTCAGGAGTTCGAAACCAGCCTGGCCAACATGGTGAAATCCCATCTCTACTAAAAATACAAAAAAATGAGCTGGGCATGGTGGCAGGCACCTGTAATCCCTGCTAGTTGGGAGGCTAAGGCAGAAGAGTCACTTGAACCCGGGAGGCAAAGGTTGCAGCGAGCTAAGATTGCACCACTGCACTCCAGCCTGGGTGACAAGACTTCATCTCAAAAAACAAAACAAAACAACAACAACAACAAAGGTCTTTTAAAGCTGTGGTTTTGTTTGTTTGTTTGTTTGTTTTTTCAAAGACAGGGTTTCACCATGTTGGTCAGGCTGGTCTTGAACTCCCGACCTCAGGTGATCCGCCCACCTTGGCCTCCAAACTGCTTGGATTACAGGCGTGAGCCACCAGGCCCGGCCAAAGCTGTGTTTTTATATGCTTTTTACTTTTTCTGAAAACACTTTTAAAAAGAAAGTAGCTTATATCAGAAATCAATTTATAGGCTAGATACAGTGGCTCACGCTTGTGATCCCAGCACTTTTGAAGGCTGAGGCGGGAGGATCACGTGAGCTCAGGAGTTTGAGGCCAGCCTAGGCAACATAGCAATATCTCATCTCTATAAAAAAATCAAATATTAGCCAGTCATGGTGGCATGTGCCTGTGGTCACAGCTATGCAGGAGACTGAGGTGGAAGACTGCTTGAGCCCAACGGGTCAAGGCTGCAGTGAGCTGTGATTTCACCAGTGCACTCCAGCCTGGCTGACAGAGCCAGACCCTACCTCAAAAAAAAAAAAAAAAAAAAAAGCCTATGCATGATTATGGCTGGTTGTTGTAAATATAGAAGAGACAAAGTTTTAGTTCTGATCTGGAGGACTAAAGGATAGAACTCTTTCTTCCCTCCCCTGGTAGCCAGGGACCACTGCACAGCCACAGTTTGGAAACTCCCAATCTATTTTCTTGGTACTGTCCTGCATAAACCCTTGATTCCAGGAGTTCTAGTGTAACAGGAAACATCTCCCTGCTTCACCCTTGAAAATCTTTGCTATTCTTTGAGGCCCACTGAATGCCAGGTGTCTTCTGGGAGGCCTTGCTTGCTCACAGTAAATTCTTTCGCCTCTACTTGGCTATACCATTGTCTATGCTTTTTATCTGATGATGACCACGTAAGTTTTATGACAGCTTTTGAATTCTTGCCTTGTATGCATTTAATGTTTAAAAAATTTTTTTCTTAGCTTTTTATTTTAAGAGACAAGACCTGACTATATATATTGCACAGGCTTGATTGGAACTCCTTAGATGAAGCCATCCTCTGCCTCAGTCTCTGAAGTAGCTGGGACCCCAGGTGGGCACCACTACACTCAGCAATGATGCTGTTACTTCAGCCATGCCTACCTTGTCTCTCCAAGTCCTGAAAGTGTTTCTTCATAATGTCTCTTTTATTGGAATCTTCTTTTCCCCCAGTTAATCCAGTCCCTAGAAGGTAACCATTTATTTATCTGAGTGCATGAATATAACCATTTATTCAGTGTCAAGTGCATACTTGATGTCAGGTCTTATTCTTGACGTGAGGGGCAGGGAGACATTTCTGATTTTTTCTTCTTTTCTTTTCTTTTTTTTGAGACAGAGTTTCCCTCTGTTGCCCAGGCTGGAGTGCGGTGACATGATCTCAGCTCACTGCAACCTCTGCCTACCGGGTTCAAGTGATTCTCCTGCCTCAGCCTCCCAAGTAGCTGGGATTACAGGCGCCCACCATCACACCCAGCTATTTTTTTGTATTTTTAGTAGAGATGGGGTTTCACCATGTTGGCCAGGCTGGCATCAAACTTCTGACCTCAAGTGATCCGCCCACCTTGACCTCCCAAAGTGCTAGGATTACAGGTGTAGCCTGGGCGACAGAGAGAGACTCTATATCGAAGAAGAAGAAGAAAAAAAGAAATCAATATAACTTAAAATGGATCAAATACATAAATGTAAGAGCTAAAACTATAAAACTCCTTTATATCCCACACCCCCCTCCCCAAGACAGTCTTGCTCTGTCACCCAGGCTGGAGTGTACTGGCGAGACTTGGCTCGCTGCAACCTCCGCCTCCTGTGTTCAGGCAACTCTCTTGCCTCAGCTTCCCGAGTAGCTGGGATCACAGGAGTTCACCACCACACCCAGCTAATTTTCATATTTTTAGTAGAGATGGGGTTTCACCATGTTAGCCACGCTGGTATCAAACTTCTGACCTCGTGATCCACCCACTTTGGCCTCCCAAAGTGCCAGGATTACAAGTGTGAGCCACCTTGCCTAGTCTATAAAACTCTTAGAAAAAAAAAAAGAGGCATAAATCTTCGTGACTTCAGATTAGGCAATGGTTTCTTAGTTATGACATCAAAAGTACATGCAACAACAACAACAGAATAGACAAATTATACATTATCAAAAGTTAAAATTTATTTTTTTTTTTTCAGACAGTCTTGCTCTGTCTCCCAGGCTGGAGTTCAGTATCGTGATCTTCAGTCACTGCAACCTCCACCTCCTGGGCTCAAGTAATTCTTGTGCCTCAGCCTCCTGAGTAGCTGGGACTACAGGCACACGCCACCACGTCCGGCTAATTTTTTGTCTTTTTAGTAAAGATGGGGTTGCACCATGTTGGTCAGGTTGGTCTGGAACTCCAGATCTCAGGTGATCCATCTACCTTGGTCTCCCAAAGTGCTGGGATTACAGGGTGAGCCACCACACCCAGTCTTGTTTTCATTTATATGAAATGTTTGGAACAGACAAATCCATAGGGACACAAAGTGGATTGGTGGCTGCTTAGGGCTAGGTGGGGAGAGCAGAGGATGGGCAAAGTTAGGGTGGAATGGAGAGAGACTCTGCTTATGAGTTTGCAGTTTTTAAGGGTGATAAAAATGTTCTAAAATTCATTGTGATGACTGCACAACACCTTGAGTATATTTTTAAAAACCCATTGACTTTATAAGTAACTTTTCAATATTGTATTTTGATAAAGCTATTACTTACAAAAACTCTTGGTAGTCCTTCCATGTAAATAAGGAATCTATAGTTATTTTTAAAATTAAAGTAAAAATAATTTTTACATAAAAAAAGAAAAAAAAACTGTTGGAAGAGCAGAAGACTGCTACTAGTGTTAAGAAAATCAAGCTGTGTAGAACTACCAGTGAACTTGTAGGAGCTACCCTCGCAGCACTGAAGTGAATGCTTTGCAAGAAGATACCCAAAACATGTGGCTGAAACCTTTCCAAAGCCTGCTAAAGTCTGCTCACCTGCTTGCGCCTGTCAGAAGCAGTAATCCCTGCTAGCTCCTGTGATACGGGGAGAACACAGGAGGAAGTGGGAATGGCACTGAGCAGCCACACACACAGGAGTTTGAGACCAGCCTGACCAACATGGAGAAACCCTATCTCTACTAAAAAATACAAAAAAAAAAAGTTAGCTGGGCGTGGTGGCGTGTGCCTGTAATCTCAGCTACTCGGGAGGCTGAGGCAGGAGAATCACTTGAACCTGGGAGGCAGAGGTTGTGGTGAGCTGAGATGGCACCATTGCATTCCAACCTGGGCAACAAAAGTGAAATTCCATCTCAAAAAATAAAAAATAAAATAAAATAAAATGAGGAAATTGAACCTGAGATTGGAAGTGACATGCTCAAGGTCAGATAACTTGCTAGTGATAACAGTACCTACTGTTCAGCCTAGGGGTTTTGTTGGGGGGGACAAAAACCATCTTTGTGAATTTTAGGAGGCACAATAAACTATCAAGTTGCTATTCTGATTTAACACCCAGGAAACAAATATACCAAAGATGGTTTATGTAGAAAAAATCCTGGTGCTGTAGATTTCAAGCCTGTCCAAACATTACACTTCAGATCAAACAGATGCCTGACATTGCAAAACAAAAGCTCATTTCATAGGGTTGGTGGTTTGTCAAAAAATCCAACATGATATTTTGGCACACACACACACACACACAAAATTCCACATATCATGAGCGAAAAGTCGGATTTTTAATTTTATTTCTTAAAATTTATTTATTTTATTTTGAGATGTAGTCTCTCTCTGTTGCCCAGGCTGGAGTGCAGTGTCGTGATTCTGGCTCACCACAACCTCCGCCTCCAGGGTTCACACAATTCTCCTGCCTCAGCCTCCCGATTAGCTGGCACTACAGG
>NW_016107464.1:2623901-2631507 GCF_001604975.1 Cebus imitator | reverse complement strand
AAAAAAAAAAAAAAAAAAAAAAAAAAGGAGACTTCCTTTATACATTAAATTTCCCTTACAAAAGGGTAATTTCTACTGTTTTCAGAGCTTCACATGTATCTGCACATTCTCAAAATCATCAGGTCACAGTAGTCCTTAGGCTAAAGAGGTATATTTTGTGCTGGCCTATTCTGGTTTCCTACAATAACTCGCTAAAGATCACAAATCTAATGAGCGAATTCGGGCTGTCTGGCCTCACACCTGTGTCCTGCGTCATCTCACTGGCTATCTTTAGAGGACAAGGCAAGTCATGTAGTAACTTAATTAGAGGGATCAAGGAAGACTTCATGGAAGAGGTGGCATTTGAACTAAGCCCTAAAGTAAAGTAAAGGAGCATTCCAAGTTGGGATTGTAGATACAGAGATGTTTGTGGGTAAGCATTTGGCCTGGCACAAGAAGGTGGAAAATACTGAAGGGGAACTTGGACTCTCTGGTAAGTGGTTTGACACTATTGTGAAGGTACTGAGAAGTCAAATAATTTTTATGAGAAGGAAAGGACTCTATTCTAACACTTTCTATCTAGCCCTTTAATCTAAAATATCTAACACCTATGCCAGGTATAGTGGCTTAAGCCTGTAATCCCAGCACTTTGAGAAGGCAAGGCAGGAGGACTGCTTGAGGCCAGGAGTTCAAGACTATCCTTGCCAACATAGTGAGACCCCCATCTGTATAAGTAAAAAAAAAAAAAGAAAAAAAAAATCTAACACCTAATATGGGGTGGTGGTAGAGGAGAAAAATTTCTGCTATCTCTTCTAGAAGTGCAACTTCATTGAAAACACAAGACATAAAAACACTCAAAAAATGGTAGAAAAGTTAAAAAATGTGATACAAGAGATGTTTCAAGGCAGGTTATATTAATTGTTTCTTTGGTTTGAATGGAGGGTTTGCAAGTAAAAGAGTTTGGAAAAGGCTTTGGGCAGTTGAGACAGGTTTTAGAAGGAAGCTCCTATGGTTTTAATGTCTCCCCCAAAACTCATGTGTTAGAAACTTAATCTTCAATGCAACTGTGTTAGGAGGTGGGGGCCTAAACAGGTGATTAGGTCATGAGCACTCTGCCCTCGTGAATGGATTAATGTCATTTTTGAGGGAGTGGGTTAGTTATCTGGAGAGTGGGCTGTTAAAAAAGTGAGCTTGGCCTCTCCTTTTGCTCACTTGCCCACTCTTGCTCTTTTGCCTTCCACCATGGGATAACTCAGCAAGAAGGTCCTTGTCAGATGCTGGCACTTGAATATTGGACTTCCCAGCCTCCAGAACTGTGAGAAATAAATTTATTTTCTTCATAAATTACCCAGTCTGTGGTATGTGTTATAGCAACAAAAAACAGGCTTATACAGAAGCCATAAATAATGGACAGTGAGCCATATTGCCAAATGTGGGAATAAAATGGTTAAAACTGAAATTGACTGCCCAAGAACCCTCTCCTTACCCTCATAATGCCCCAGGGAGAGGAGAATCCCACTAATGAGTGACTGGGAATAATAAACTAGCTCTGATAGGAGCCTAGGTGTCTAGATCTAGGCAGCTCCAGGCTGACTTTGTGGTTCCACAATCCAGAGTAAGAAAATTCCAAGCTTCCTCCTAGACCACATCCTAAATGCATAAGAATTGCCAGATAAAATTATCCAAGATATGGAAATGGGCAAAGGAGATTAGTAGGTTTCCTTTCAATGGAACTGTTATCACTGCCTATTGGAATTTCTGTGATTTTTAGATTTTATAGGGTTGTGCAATTTAACTGATTTCTTACTGACTAGGCTATTTTATAATTTTGTAGGAATTAAAGTAAATTGTAAAAAAATAAATCTGATGGTAAGGCAAATTCTTATCCATAGCAATGGAAATAAATTTCATCTGATAAAGATACAATTGATTTCTCCTCTGCAGAAAAGAGAACACCAAACATTACATTTTATTGCACTGTAGAACATTAACCAGTTTTGCATCTATTTGCAAAACTGTTTTATCTTTGCTCTTTGCCCTTTGTTCCTCAAATTCTCTTTTAAATAATCTTAACATCTTACCAGTGCTCTCATTAACTGAATTGAATAAAATTCTTCACCTGTGTTCATGCTATATTTGCAGCCTCAACGTCCCAGGCTTACGCAATCCTCCCACCTCAGCCTCCCTGGTAGCTGGGGCCACAGGCTCATGCCACCACACCACCACACATTGTTTGTATGTTTTGTAGAGATGAGATTTCACCATGTTGCCCAAGCTGGCCTCAAACTCCTGGCCTTAAGAGATCAGCCACCTCAGCCTCTCAAAGTGCTGGGATTAAAGGTGTGAGCCACTGTGTATGTCTTTAAAAATTATACTTTAAGGCTGGGTACCATGGCTCACATCTGTAATCCCAGCACTTTGGGAGGCCAAGGCGGGTGGATCACCTGAGGTCAGGAGTTCGAGACCTGGCCAACATGGTGAAACAGCGTCTCTACTAAAAATGCAAAAATTAGCTGGGTGTGGTGGCGGGCGCCTGTAATCCCAGCTACTCTAATCTAGGCTAATCAGAAGAAAGTAAATGCTGCAATGTTCACAAATGGACCAAAAGTAGTTTCCAGAAACTCTATCTGCAGTGCTTGTTGGCAACTCTGATAATTCTAATGGAATTTTAAACAGACACTTTATGAGAAATTAGAAAAGAGAGGGAAAAGCATTTACTAGGTACTGCATATTGACAATTACTGTTGTAGGTACACATACGTTACCTCACTTATTCCTCAGAAAATCTTTGAGATCCTTGTCCTAATTTTGCAGGAATAAGCAGGAAATATTTGAGTAAGTATGGTAACACCCATCTACAGATCAAGTCATACGCGGAAAACTACAATAATGGTTCATAAACCCCAGTGGTTAAAAGGGCATACCAGAAAAAGGGCGGACAATTCATTAAACATGTGAATGAAAGGACAACTAACAAGATTAAAGTCATAAACAAGAAAAACTGTGCCAGTGCTTGGGCGGGTGCTCTTAATGACACAGGCACAGCTTGAGGCCTCTTTGTTTCTTCAGACCTCAGTTAACAACAGATCTTCCCACACACACCCACCTGGCTCTGTTGTCCGGGCTGGAATAGGGTAGTGGGATCACGGCTCACTGCAGCCTCTGCCTCCCTTCCTGAGCAAGGGAGGGAATTTAGCGTTCACTTCGGTGCCTGCCTTCCTGCATCAAGACCTATGCACATACCAGGCAAAATGAACTCTTCAGCCAGGTGTGGTGGCTCACGCCTGTAATCCCAGCACTTTGAGAGGCCAAGGCAGGCAGATCATGAGGTCAGGAGATTGAGACCATCCTGGCTAACATGGTGAAACACTGTCTCTACCAAAAATACAAAAAATTAGCCGGGAGTGGTGGCGTGTGCCTGTAGTCCCAGCTACTGAGGAGGCTGAAGCAGAAGAATCACTTGAACGCAGGAGACAGAGGTTGCAGTGAGCTGAGATTGCGCCACTGCACTCCAGCCTGGGCAACAGAGTGAGGCTCCATCTCAAAAAAAAAAATAAATAAATAAGAACTCTTTAAGAATAAAAGAAAAAAGACCTATATACCGTGATTCTCAAAAGGATTTGTACTCCATGGCCAGAAGGCAGCCAGAGTGACCAGAAGCTGATAGAACTGAAGTAGCCTCTTAGAAAAAGAAAGAGAGTAGGTCCCTCCCTGTATTCGATGTTGACTATCTAAAACACAAGATCTGCCTGGGCCTGGTGGCTCACACTTGTAATCTCAGCACTTTGGGAGGCCAAGGCGGGCAGATCACTTGAGGTCAGGAGTTCGAGACTGCCCTGGACAACATGGTTAAGCCCCATCTCTATTAAAAATACAAAAATTAGCCGAGCCTGGTGGTGCGTGCCTGTAATCCCAGCTACTCGGGAGGCTGAGACCAGAGCATCACTTGAAGCTGGGAGGTAGAGGTTGCAGTGAGCTGCCACTGCATCCACCCTGGGTGAGAGAGTAAGACTTCATCTTATTAAATAAATTAATTAATTAAATAAGATCTGATGCAAAACAGCATAATGCTAACTTTTTTATTTTTGAGACAGATCCGGCTCTGTTGTTCAGGCTGGAGTGCGGTAGTGTGATTGTAGCTCACTGCAGCCTCAACCTCTTGGGTTAAAGGAATTCTCTCACCTCAGCCTCCTGAGTAGCTGGGACTACAGGTATACACAACCACATCTGGCTAATTTTTTATTTTTTGTAGAGATGGGAGGTCTTACTATGTTGCTTAGGCTGGTCTTGAATTCCTGGCCTCAAATGATCCTCCTGTCTTGGCCTCCCAAAGTGCTTGGATTAAAGGTGTGAGCTGCCATGCTCAGCCAGCATAATGCTAATATTTAAAAGCTTGATTGTTATATTTTTCTCTGCTTTTGCCTCTATACTTGATCTATTTCATGAAAAATAAGTTTATTGTTAAGGAAAAGAAAGAAAATCTGGAGAGAAAAATGTTTACATTATTTGTCTTGATTTTGAACCCCCACCCACCCCATAACAGAAGAGAGATGGGAAGGTAGCAAGATACCGGCTACTTTTTTTTTTTTTAGACAGGGTCTCACTTTGTCACCTTGGCCTCCCAAAGTGCTGGGATTACAGGTGTGAGCCACCACACCTGGCCTCCAGCTGTTTTTTTTCTTTTTCTTTTTTTTTTTGAGACAAAGTCTCTCTCTGTCACCCAGGCTGGAGTGCAGTGACATGATCTCAGCTCACTGCAACCTCTGCCTCCCGGGTTCAAGTGATTCTCCTGCCTCAGCGTCCCGAGTAGCTGGGACTACAGGCGCACACCACCATGCCCAGCTAATTTTTTGTATTTTTAGTAGAGACAGGGTTTCACCATGTTAGCCAGGATGGTCTTGATTTCCTGCCCTTGTGATCTGCCCGCCTCAGCCTCCCAAAGTGCTGGGATTACAGGCGTGAACCACCATGCCCGGCCTTTTTTTCTTTTGGAGACGGAGTCTTGCTCTTGTAATCCAGGCTGGAGTGCAGTGGTGCTATCTTGGCTCACTGCAATCTCTTTCCAAGTTCAAACGATTCTTATGCTTCAGCCTCCCAAGTAGCTGGGATTACGGGCACCTGCACCATGCCTGGCTAATTTAGAGACGGGGTTTCATCATGTTGGCCAAACTGGTCTTGAACTCCTGACCTTTGGTGATCCACCCGCCTCGGCCTCCCAAAGTGCTGGGATTATACGCGTGAGCCACCATGCCTGTCCACCAGCTGCTCTTAACCACCTCTTGGGGACCTTGTGCTGCTCTTGCTTCTCCAGTCATGGGCTCTACCTACCACTGCCAGGCCTCCCTGGTCAACATTCCTTTTTGCCTTCTACTTGATAGATGTCTCCTTCTCTTGGAAATTTCAGGACAGTTCATGGAAATTCTACATTCACAAGATCTGCTGGCTTCAGCCACTAAAGTTTCTTCAAGGCCTCATTTCCTTCTCCAGCTCCCCAGTCCTGACTTCAGCTCTCACTCTACCCATCACCCATACCTTCTACTTCTTAGTGTTTGCACGTTTTATTTTATATTCTAATAAACAGATTCCCCATTCACACACACACAGCCCAGACCAGTGCTTAATGGTTCTATAGTTTATCAAGGAATACCTGCAGTTACCGAGTCAGAGCCTGGGGATGCCCACATGGTTTTCCCCAGGCAGCCCACTTGTTTCTTTTACCACACTGCATTCTGGCAGGCCTGCCCAGGTCATCTGAAGGAATCTGGGCTTCCAGCAGTACTTGGGGGTGGCTCTGGGAAAGCATCTTCACTCTGTGTGGTGCCTGCTTGCTGAATGGGAAAGCAGGGAGTTTTCTGTGGCTACAGTCAGAACCTGCTGGTATATTTTTTGTTTTGTTTTTTGAGACAGGGTCTTGTTTTGTCACCCAGCCTGGAGTGCAGTGGTGCAATCACAGCTCACTGCAGTCTTGACCTCCCAGGCTCAAGCAATCTTCCCAACTCAGCCTCCCAAGTAGCTGGAACTACAGGCATGTGCCACCAAGCCTGGCTGATTTTTCTATTTTTTGTAGAGAAGTGAGCGGTCAGTGTATACAGTAATGTTCAGCTTAAGAGAGGAAGGGCAAGGGAGTCTGCCTAGGAATTTCCCTGTCTCCATGAAGTCAGTGGCAAGACATTCTGCTGAACTACTGTGGGAGGATTTGATAAGAAATCACCTGATTGAAGCTTTCATCCTGTTCTGATAGAAAATTCAAAGAATTAAAAGCACTGGAAAGGAGAGACCCTTTGGGAGTAAATGTACCACTATCCATGACGCTCTATGTTGGGACTGATGGATTTATCCATCGGGTCATATACTTTTACACTTATCCCCATATTTGAGGAAGGGCCAAATTTTTATGATTTTCCCTTACTACAGAGATCTCTAACTCCTTGTTACTCAAAGTATGGTTTGTGGACCAGCAGTAAAAATTGGGTGATCAACCATCCCAATTTGCCTGGAGGTCAGAGATTTCCTGGGTTAAGGGACTTACAGTGCTAAAGCTGAGGAAGTCCCAGGATGAGCTGGTCTAACCAGCAGCACCAGCACCCCCTGGGAGCTTGTTAGAAATGGAGAATTATGAATGGGCATACTGAATCACAATCTGCACTTGAACAAGATCATATACACATTGAAGTCTGAAAAGCATTTCTCTAGGTAATACTGGTAGAGTGGATTGAACGGTGGGTGGGCTTTATCTAATCAGTTGAAGGCCTCAATAGACCAACCTCCTATATTAGTCAGGGTTTTCTGTAGAAACCGAATCTATAAACTTAGTTTAAGGAATTGGTCACACAATTGTGGGAGCTCGATGAATTCAAAATCTGATGGGAGAGATCCAGGAAGGAGTTGCAGTTCAAGTCCAAAGACAGTTAGGCTGGATACCCAGGAAAAGCCAATACTGCAGATGAGGTCCAAAGGTGGTCTGCTGGCAGAACTCCCTTTTGCTTGGGGGAGGTCGGCCTTTTATTTGATCCAGGCCTTCAACTGATTAGATAAAGCCCACCCACATTATGAAAAGCAATTCACTTTACTCCAAATCCATCAATTTAAAGGCAAATCTCACCCCAAAACACCCTCAGAGAAACTTCCAGAAAAATGTTTGATGAAATATCTGGGTACCATGGCCCAGTTAATTTGACATAAAAAGTTAACCATCACAGCAATCCCTGGAACCTGTGTTTTCTTATTTGAAAAAAGAGGCTTTGAAGATGTCAGAAATAATCTTGAAATGAGGAGATTATCCTGGATTTTCCAGGAAAGCCCTAAACTTAATGACAAGTGTCCTTATAATACACACAGGACTGGGGGTGGGCTCACACCTGAACTCCCAGCACTTTGGGAGGCTGAGGCGGGTGGATCACCTTAGGTCAGGAGTTTGAGACCAGCCTGGCCAACATGGTGAAACCCCATCTTTACTAAAAAAAATACAAAAATTAGCTGTGCATGGTGATGGGAGACTGTAATCCCAGCTACTTGGGAAATTGAGGCAGGAGAATCACTTGAGCCCAGGAGGCAGAGGTTGCAGTGAGCTGAGATCAGGTCATTACACTCCAGCCTGGGTGACAAGAGTGAAATTCCGTCTCAAAAA
>NW_016107464.1:2613891-2622516 GCF_001604975.1 Cebus imitator | reverse complement strand
AAAAAAAAAAAAAAAGAGAGAGAGAAGAAAGTAAAGCAGGGGCTGAATTTTATATAAAGAATTACAAATTATTATTTCATCAAAGCCATAGATCTAGACCTAAGGCCTAGTCTTGTTTATATAAATAAGGAACAATGATGTTACGTTTTCTAATCTAGAGCAGCTAAAAGTTTACATAAATGTTAACTCAGTTACTAGAAAATGTGAGGATAGGTCTGATTCCAAATCCTGTATCTTACAAAGCAAATCATACCAACAAATTAACCTCAAAAAGCAAGGTATTTAATCAGTAAAGATTTGTGCTTATTTATCCCCTTGTCATACTCTGTGAGTCCAGGCATGACTCATTCTATTGGGCTTTGCTTTATCACACCTTGCAGATACTGCATGTTTTACAAATGGAAAGTTTGTGGCAACTCTGCCTGGAGTGAGTCTATCGGTGCCATTCCAACAGCATGTGAGCACTTCATATCTCTGTGTCACATTTTTTTTTTTTTTTTTTGGAGACAGAGTCTCACTCCATCACCCAGGCTGGAGTGCAGTGGTGCCATCTTGGCTCACTGCAAACTTTGCCTCCAGGGTTCAAGTGATTCTCCTGCCTCAGCCTCCTGAGTAGCTAGGATTACAGGTGCCCATCACCACACCTGGCTAATTTTTTGTATATTTAGTAGAGTATTTTTAGTTTCACCATGTTAGTCAGGATGGTCTCAATCTCCTGACCTTGTGATCTGCCCGCCACGGCCTCCCAAAGTGTTGTGATTACAGGTGTGAGCCACCGCACCCACCTCTGTGTCACATTTTGATCATTCTGACAGCATTTCAAACTTTTTCATTATTATAATTATGACTGTGAATATTATTTTGAGACATGGTCTCGCTCTGTTCCCCAGGCTAGTGTGTAGTGGTGCAATTACTGTAACATCCACCTCCTGGGCTCAAACAATCCTCCTACCTCAGCTCCCTGCGTAGCTGGGACTACAGGACCATGCCACCAAATTTTTTTAAATTTTTTTGTAGAGACAGGGTTCCATTATGTTGCCTAGGCTGGTCTTGAGCTCTTGAACTCAAGTGATCCTCCAGCCTCAGCCTCCCGAAGTTCTGGGATTATAGGCATGAGCCATCGTGTCTGGCCCAAACATTTTTATTATTATATCTGTTAGGGTGATCAGTGACCTTTGATGTTACTATTCTAATTGTTTTGAGATGCCACAAACTGTATCCATATAAGACAGCAAACGTAAATCAATAAATGTGTGTGTTTTGATTGTTCCACTGACTGACCAGCTGTTCCACCATCTCCCTCCTTCTCCTTGGGTTTCCCTGTTCCCTGAGACACAACAACATTGAAGTTAAGCCAATTAATAATCCTACAATAGCTTCAAAGTGTTCAAGTGAAAGGAAGAGTCACATGTCTCTCACTTTAAATTAGAAGCTACAGGCCAAGCACAGTGGCTCATGCCTGTAATCCCAGCACTTTGGGAGGCTGAGGTGGGCGGATCTCAAGGTCAGGAGTTCAAGACCACCTTGGCCAATATGGTGAAACCCCGTCTCTAATAAAAATGCAAAGATTAGCCGGGCATGGTGGCAGGCGCCTGTAGTCCCACCTACTTGTGAGGCTGAGGCAGGAGAATCACTTGAACCTGGGAGGTGGAGGTTGCAGTAAGCCGAGATTGCTCCACTGCACTCCAGCCTGGGTGACAAAGCAAGANAAAAAAAAAAAAAAAAAAAAAAGCTACAAATGAGTAAGCCTAGTGAGGAAGGCATGTCGAAAGCTAAGATCAGCCAAAAGCTATGCCTCTTGTGCCAGTTAGCCAAGTTGTGAATGCAAGGGAAAAGTTATTGAAGGATGTTAAAAGGGTCACTCCAGTGAACATATGAATAAGAAAGCAAAACAGCCTTATTGCTGATAATGGTGAAAATTTGAGTAGTCTGGATGGAAGATCAAACAAGCCACAACATTCCCTTTAGCCAAGGCCTAATCCAGAGCAAGGCCCTAACTCTCTTCAGTTCTCTGGAGGCCAAGAGAGGTGAGGTATCAACAGAAGAAAACTTGGGAGCTAGCAGAGGCTGGTTCCAGCTCTATAACATAAAAGTCCAAGGTGAAGCAGCAAGTGCTGATGTAGAAGCTGCAGCAAGTTATCCAGAAGATCTGGCTAAGATCACTGATGAAGGTGGCTGTACTAAACAACAGATTTTCAATGTAGATAAAACAAACAGCTTTCACTTGAATGAAGAGGCCTGTAGGACCCTCATAGCTGGAGAGGAGAAGTCAATGCCTGGCTTCAAAGCTTTAAAGAACAGGCTGGCTCTCTCATTAGGAGTTAATGCAGCTGGTGGTTGCAGCTCATAAAGTCAGTGCTCATTTGCCATACTGAAAATTCTAGGACCTTTAAGAGTTATGCTAAAGCTGGCCAGGCGAAGTGGCTCATGCCTATTATCCCAGCACTTTGGGAGGCCGAGGGGGATGGATCACCTGAGGTCAGGAGTTTGAGACCAGCCTGGCCAACATGGAGAAACACTGTCTCTACTAAAAATACAAAAATTAGCCAGGTGTGGTGGTGGGTACCTGTAATCCTAGCTACTTGGGAGGCTGGGGCAGAAGAATTGCTTGTACTCAGAAGATGGAGGTTGCAGTGAGCCAAAATAGTGCCACTGTACTCCAGCCTGGGTGACAGAAACTCTGTCTCAATAAATAAATTAATAATAAATTAAGGTGTATATGTTGCGCTGGGTGTGGTGGTGGAGGCCTGTAATCGTAGCCCTTTGGGAGGTCAAAGCAGGTGGATTGCTTGAGCCCAGGAGTAGAAGACCAGCCTGAGCAACATAGTGAGACTCCATCTCTACAAAAAATACAAAAGCTTAGCTAGGTGTGGTGACTCATGCTTGTCGTCCTGGCTACTCAGGAGGCTGAGGTGGGAGGTTTGCTTGAGGCTTGAAGGGAGAGGTTGCGGCAAGCCAGGATTGTGCCACTAAACTCCAGCCTGGGCAACAGAGTGAGCCCTGTTGTTTAAAAAAAAAACAAAATTAACAACCTAGCTTCACAACTGAAAGAATTAGAGAAGCAAGAACAAATCAACTCCTATGTTCAATAAAGCTAGCCAAAAAAAAAAAAAAAAAAAAATCAAGGCTGAACTGATGTTTATCACCAAATGGACCGTTTTGTCTCTCCTATCTCAAGTTTAACTTCCTCATAAAAATCTTATCCCCAGCTCATTTTAACTTGACTCACAATATATGCCTGGCACTATGCAAGACTCTGGGAATGTGAAGAGGAACAAAACAGCTATGGCTGACCCTTAGTCAGCCTTAGTTTACAGTCTACTAGACGTAGTTACCGAGGTGTGGTCTGGGGACCTCGAAAGAGGGAGGGGGAGTCCTTGGGGCCCTTTTGGGGCTGTGTGTGAAGGCCAAATTACATTCCTGTATTCATAATAATGTAGCCAGTTCTCATTCTTCATGGTAGTTATGTTCTATAAAGTTGCTATGAATGGTGAATAAGTGAAACACTGAATTATTGCTCTTAAGGGAAATAGAGGGTTAGGTTCCTATGAGCCTCTGGTCATTTTTGTCAACAAACAAATATGTAACCTTGTTTTCTGTGTATTTCTATTTAAAGATACCTTAACATGAGAGGATGGTGACATGTATGCCATCTCCTATTCATATTCCTATCTTCCCTGGAAGGCTATTATGAGATGATTTCTTATGCCTTCCAGGTTCTGATGAGATTAGGGATTTCTGCCCTGGCCCCCTTAGAATTGAGCCACAGAATACTAAATCCCTTAGCTGAAGCTAAGAATGAGCTACTTGAAAGGGCGTCTCAGGGCTTGCCTTACAGTCAACTGGCTCCTTTAGTTTTGGGGTTGTCCTTTGGTGTGTGGGACAAAGACCATAGGAGCTGGCACCTTGAGCCACTCTTCCTTTTGCTGTTTATGTAAGCGTCAGTCTGATCTAAAAGTAGCCTGTTGTACCTTTCCTGTTCAGCCAGGCAGGCCTTGTCCTTGGCCTTGTGTGTGCTCAACAAATAGGAAAGACCAAGAGGCAGATGCTGAATCAGTGTACTGCCCAGGCACTGCTCATTACTAGCCCATCTGACCCCTACATCTGCAGCCTGAAACCCAGTGATTAGAAAATTCTCCATGTTACAACCCTAATAAATGGCATTAATCTCTCCTAGAAGAAGATAGATTGCAAATGATTTTTAGATTTGTGGATAATATTTGCAGCATCTATACATTTAATGTTTGTTCATATTGTCGTCATTGCAGCACCAAGGGATAAAAAAAGCTGCCAGTTGGAATGAGGAGTTTTCTTCTCTGAAGGAAACTTCTTTCCTCTTTTGCTCTCTCAGAAAAGAGGGGACTCTAAACTAGTTCGCTTATGGTGGACCACGTAACATGGCTAAAAATGAGGTCTGCCCAGAGGCCAAGGCTTGTCACAACTTCCTCTGTCATTCTGTGAAACTTAGCCTTAAACCAACCGGGGTTTTTCCTGGCTAAAAACTGTATTCTCTGCTTTATCTGAAGTGAAATGTATTTCTCCTGTTCTGGCCAGTGACCAATCCAACCACCTTATTCTAGAAATAAATAAATAAATTGTAAGCATCCTCAAGAGGCATTCACTTTTAAAGTTTTATTATTTACTGGCTCACAAAGTAATAATGCACATTGTAAAAACATGTGCAATGCCAGGTGCGGTGGCTCACACCTGTAATCCTAGCACTTTGGGAGGCTGAGGTAGGCAGATCATGAGGTCAGGGGATCAAGACCATCCTGGCCAACATGGTAAAACCCCATCTCTACTAAAAATACAAAAATTAACTGGGCATGGTGGTATGCACCTATAGTCCCAGCTACTCAGGAGGCTGAGGCAGGAGAATCACTTGAAACTGGGAGGTGGAGGTTACAGTTAGCCAAGATCATACCACCATATTCCAGCCTGGCAACAGAGCAAGACTCTGTCTCAAAAAAAAAAAAAAAAGTATAAAATACAAAAAGTAGAAATAAGCACACAAAAAAACCAGTCTCACCTCTACAAGAAGGCAACAATTGTTAATATCCTGTTACTTCCCTGAAATCCTTTATGTATTTTTTTCCTTCACACAAGCACAACTCTATATGCAATCTTGTGCCTCGCCTTTTGATTCACATCGTTTTGTATTTCTCCACGATTTCACATCATAAATATTATGTTGACTAACTGCATAGCGATTTGTGGATACATCAAAATTTACCTAATTCTTCCTCAAACATGTGGCATGTAGGTTCAGAAGCTTATCACTCTTGACACAAGCTATCAGAATGAGTGACAGACGGGATGGTATGGCTGAAATAGCAGTGACTTTGCAGTCACAGTTTTTGACCCAGGTTTGAGATCTGGGTCAGCCACTTGTAACTTGTTTGTGTGACTTTAGGCAAACCACTTAATTTTTCTGAGCCTCAATTCCTTTCCCCATCTATAAAACAGGACCAGAAACTTCTACTTCACTGAATCAGGAAGTAGTTCTAAATCAGGAGTTGACAGACTACAGCTCAGAGAATTAAAATAACAACTCAGGCTGGTCATGTCAGCTCATGCCTTTAATTCCAGACTACTATCTGTTTTTGTAAAAAAAAAAGTCTCAAAGGCACACAGTCATCTCCATTCATTTATACATCATGTATGGCTGCTTTTGTACCACAAGGGCGAGAAGAAAAGTTGTGACAGAGACATGGACTGCAAAAAATAGCTGGCCCTTTATAGAAAAGATTTGATGACCCCTATTCTAAATAATGGACATGAAAGTAACTCTTTAGCTGGAAAAAAGCCTAACCAAATGTGAAGGATTATTCATGGCAGAGCCCACAGTAGGTGCTCATTAAACATTTGTTTTAAGGATGTATAAGTAGATGAAGAATTTTATTCACCAGAATCCTTGCAGAATGAGTCTCTGTTAGGGAGAATCATGAAGGAGGAGGTGATTCAGAAGAGCATCAGGATGAGGTAAGAACCCTGTGCAGAGACAGCGAAAAGATTTTTAACACCTGGGAAACTGTAGGGAAAAGGAGAACTGTGTGAAGATGTTTAGAAGCTTTCTGGGTGATGCTCTGAATAAAACTCCTATGCAGCCCAATTAATCTACAGTAAAGATCAACATGGTTCTCTAAGACTTTCAGAGTAAGACTAGTATTTATTTAACTTCAACTTAATGTAGGGATTGGATCACAAGGAGTATAGCTTTCAAATAGATTATCAAATGGACAGAATAAAAATAACAACTCAGGCTGGGCATGTCAGTTCACGCCTATAATCCCAGCTCTTTGGGAGGTCAGGGCAGGAGGATCACTTGAGCTCAGGAGTTGGAGACCAGCCTGGGCAACACAGTGAGACCTCATCTTTATATTTAAAAATAAGCTAATTAATTAAATAAAAATAAAAATGTCTCTGGACGTGGTGACTCATGCCTGTAACCCCAGCACTTTGGGCGGTTGAGGCGGGCAGATCACTTGAAGTCAGGAGTTTAAGACCAGCCTAGCCAACATGGCGAAACCCCGTATCTACTAAAAATACAAAAATTAGCCAGGTGTGCTGGTGGGTGCCTGTAGTCCCAGCTACTCAGGAGGCTGAGGCAGGAGAATCACTTGAACCCGGGAGGTGGAGGTTGCAATGAGCTGAGATTGTGCCACTATACTCCAGCCTGGGTGACAGAGCAAGACCTCCATTTCGGGGAAAAAAAAAAAAAAAAGTCAGCCCTAATATTGAATTTATAATACAAAATTTTAATTATTAGCACTCTCCCATAAAGTACAAGGAAGAACATCTTATTTAATAAAAGGGGGATAATATTTCACTGGGCAGGCTGGGCACAGTGGCTCACACTTATAATCCCAGCCCTTTGGGAGGTTAAGGAGGGCAAACTGCTTAAGCCCAGGAGCCTGAGCAACATGGCAAAACCTCATTCCTACAAAAAATACAAAAATTAACCCGGCATGGTGGCGGGCTCCTGTAATCTCAGTTACTCAGGAGGCTGAAGCGCGAGAATCACTTGAAACCGGGAGGTGGAGGTTGCTGAGCCGAGATGGTGCCATTGCACTCCAGTCTGGGTGACAGAGCAAGACTCTGTCTTAAACAAAAACAGAAAATCAGGCTGGGCAAGGCACTCATGCCTGTAATCCCAGCACTTTGGAAGGGTGAGGTGGGTGGATCACCTGAGGTCAGGAGTTCGACACCAGCCCATCCAACACGGTGAAACCCTGTCTCTACTAAAAATACAAAAATTAGCCAGGGTAGTGGCACACACCTGTGATCCCAGCTGCTCAGGAAGCTGAGGCTGGAGAATCACTTGAACTTGGGAGATGGAGGCTGCAGCAAGCTGAGATCGTACCACTCTAGCCTGGGTGACAGAGTGAGACTCTGTCTCAAAATAAATAAACAAACAAACAAACAAACAAACAGTAATAAGGTCAGACTTTTGAAGGGAGGTGCTCATTAATCATATATTTCTTTGTGAGTTCCCTGGTGCTATTCTGCCAATTTTTCTATGGGACAGCTTTTTCTCCCCCAGTGCTGATTTGTAAGCTCTCAAGACTGTCCTAGAGGCAGTCTATGGACAGTACATTAAATATTGGATATTTTTGTTTATTTATTTATTGAGACAGCATCTTGCTGGGTCACCCAGGCTGCAGTGCAGTGACAAGATCACAGTTCATTGCAGCCTCAAACTCCTGGACTCAAAGCAATCCTCCCACTTCAGCCTCCTGAGCAGCTGGGACTACAGGCATGTGCCACCAAGCCCAGCTAATTAAAAAAATATTTTTTTTTGTAGAGATGGGTGTCTAACCGTGTTGCCCAGGCTGGTCTTGAATTCCTGGCCTCAAGTGATCCTCCTGCCTTGGCCTCCCAAAGTGCTGGGAATATAGGTGTGAGCCACCATGGCTGTCCTGGGTATTTTTATTGGGAGGAGGGGATGTCTGTCAAGATTAATGAAGAGGAAGTGAAAAAGCATAAAAATTATCTATGAAAGCTGGCAAAGTGGTGCACACTTTCAGTTCTAGCTGCTTGGGAGGCTGAGGTGGGAGGATTGCTGGAGCCCAGGTCTAGCCTGGGCAACACAGCCAGACCCCATGGGCCCAGGAGTAGTGGCTCATGCCTGTAATCCCAGCACTTTGGGAGGCCGAAGAGGGTGGATCATGAGGTCAGGAGTTCAAGATCAGCCTGGCCAAGATGGTGAAACCCCATCTCTACTAAAAATAGAAAAAATTAGATTATAGGTGGCACACACCTATAATCCCAGCTACTTGGGAGACTGAGGCAGAGAACTGCTTAAAGCTGGGAGGCAGAGGTTGCAGTGAGCCAAGATCACACCACTGCACTCCAGCCCGGGCAACAGAACGAAGACTCCATCTCAAAAAAAATATTATACATGGATTCATGCCTTTATCTGCCTGACAAAAGAGGATCCTGCCCTGGCACACTTAGAAGTGTTGTCTCCTGCCTCTCTCTCTCTCTCTTTTTTTTTTTTTAAAGATGGGGTTTCCCCATGATGGCCAGGCTGGTCTTGAACTCCTGACCTCAGGTGATCCACCCACCTCAGCCTCCCAAAGTGCTAGGATTACAGGCGTGAGCCACCTCGCCCAGCCTCGCCTC
>NW_016107464.1:2609587-2613556 GCF_001604975.1 Cebus imitator | reverse complement strand
TTGACCAGGATGGTCTCGATCTCTTGACCTCGTGATCCACCCGCCTCGGCCTCCCAAAGTGCTGGGATTACAGGCTTGAGCCACCGCGCCCGGCCTAGTTTTTAGTTAAGAGAGAAAAAAAGAGCAGACTGGATGTGAGGAAATAGATGGAAACAGAGTAGAGATTTAACAAAAAATGTTGAGGGTTATGTATACCTTTAACATATTTGAAAAATATAAGGGCCAGACATGATGGCTTAGGCCTGTAATCCCAGAACTCTGGGAGGCGGGCAGATCACCTGAGGTTATGAGGTCAAGAGCAACCTGCCCAACATGGTGAAATCCCATCTCTCCAAAAAAAAAAAAAAAACTAGCTGGTCATGGTGGTGGGTGCCTGTAACCCCAGCTGCTCAGGAGGCTGAGACTGGAGAATCACTTGAACCTGGGAGGCGAAGGTTGTAGTGAACTGAGATTGTGCCACTGCACTCTAGTCTGAGCAACAAGAGTGAGACTGTCTCAAAAAAAGAGAAAAGAAAAGAAAAATCTAAGAAAAAAATGAGTTGTTTTAAAACTATTCTTTGGTGGCCCAGTAAGTTTCTTTTACTGCAACACTGCTTTAAGTTCAGACCATGTAAGCCAGGCACGGTGGCTCACGCCTGTACTCCCAGCACTTTGGGAGGCTGAGGTCAGGGGGTAGCTTGAACCCAGGAATTTGAGAATAGCCTGAGCAACATAGTGAGACCCAGTGTCTTTCAAATACAATAAAATAGAGTTCAGATCATGGTTTGCTTAAAAATCTATAAACATATAATGGTTAACTAAGAATATCCTTAAGTGGAATGTAAAGTTGTGTGGTAGATAAGGCTAGGCTGATCCTGTGGTCAAAGGAGCATTTGCAGTGAAATGGAGAGTTGTTTGGTAAGTAGATCATTGGTCAGTATCCCTTGCTACCAACCTGTTTATAAAGGTCCCTAAGCACCAAAAATAGCAAGGTGCCTCATTTTTAAGATGTAGCCTATTTTCTATTCCAATGTAGCTTAGATAAAATGCAACAAGTTGATTTTCCTTCCATTTCATGAAAAGAGTTTTAAATATCTCGAGGTCTATGCTATTAAGAAACCTTTAAAAATCCTTTAATTTAATCCCTTTATTTTACTTCTGTGATCAAAGCAACAGTCAATAAATGTTTTGAGGGCTGGGCCCCGTGGCTCATGCCTGTAATCCCAGCACTTTTGGAGGCCGAGGCAGGTAGATCACGAGGTCAGGAGTTGACCAGCCTGGCCAATATGGTAAAACACCATCTCTACTAAAAATACAAAAATTAGCCGGGTGTGGTGGCAGGCGCCTGTAGTCCCAGCTACTCGGGAGGCTGAGGCAGGAGAGTCACTTGAACCTGGGAGGCAGAGGTTGCAGTGAGCCAAGATCACACCACTGACTCCAGCCTGGGTGACACAGCTGGACTCTGACTAAAAAAAAAAAAAAAAAAAAAAGTTTTGAGTATATGTATGTGTTAAAACATGTGAAAAAAGACTTGAGATTCTGCTTGTAGATTTGTTTCTACCTTCAGAAACTCAGAAGAAAACTTTTTCTAATGGAAAGTAAAATCACTGGGTGGAATGGGAAATCCAAAACAGAGAAGTAACACTCAGATGATGACTGCCTACCTACTTTCAAGCTACTGTCCAGGAATACGAGAAGAATTCAGAGACACATTTTTTTCTCTTCCTTTGCAGAGAGGTGGGGCTTAAGTCTGGAATTCAGATGCCTATTGATGACTGCTCTGTGGCAGCTAAACCAAGAGAACAGCTGCTCTGCTCATTATTTCAAACCACACCAGGGTACAGAGCTTGTGCTTCAGGATGGAAACCTATGGTTATCTGCACAGGGAGTCATGCTTTCAAGGACCTCATGTAAGTAATTCGGAATTCAATAGAGCTTTATTATTGAAATTGCAATCAGAAAAAAAAGGAGGGGAAAAGAAAAATTAGGAGGAAGAGGAAAGCTTTGGCTTTAAATCTATCAAATCCCTCATTTTAAAAAACTTTTTTACTGCTAACTCAGGTTAGTCACTTTGTGGCTGCTACTAGCTTCTCAGTTACTGTGCTAAAATTCAGTCTTCTTGCATTTCCAAACTGAAAGCTGAAATTGAATCATTTTTTCCAGATTCCTGGCACTTTCATCAGATTAAGTGGGGTTCCTTTTACTTTTTGAGATCTTTGTTTCATAAATAACAGTTTACTTCCAAAACATGCAATGTTTGTTTAAACTCTTTTGTTTCCTTCCCTTTTGAAACATGACATGTAGAGCTGCCTAATTTGTACTTCTTTTCCTCAGTTATTTAACTATTGACTGATTGGGGTGGGTGTATTTACTACAAGTTAATTAGTATCTAAGTCAAATAAAAAGGCAATTACCATGTTTATCAATATATAAATGTGACTTATAATGTGCTACACTATAATGTAGTTTATTAAACCTAATTTTTCATTGAGGCATATGGAAATCCAAATGTTTTAGGAAATCATCATCACAGTTCAATTGGGTGATTAAAATATATATTCAATTTAAAGATCATCTATAGTCGAGGAATGGCTTATACAAACACATGCGTGTGTGTGTGTGTGTGTGTGTGTGCTTAGAGACAGAGTCTTGCTCTGTCACCCAGACTGGATTGTAGTAGCATAATCATAGCTCACTGCAGCTTTGAACTCCTGGACTCAAGGGATCCTTCTGCCTCAGTCTCCCAAGTAGCTAGGACAACAGACACAGCTATACCTGGCAAATTTTTAAATGTTTTGTAGAGACAGGGTCTTGCTATGCTGCCTAGGCTAATCTCAAACTCCTGGGCTCAAGTGATGCTCCTGGTTTAGCCTTTCAAAGTGCTGAGATTACAGGTGTGAGCCACTGTATCTGGCCTTATAAAAACTTTTCAATAAGATATTATTTCTGCAAGTACTGTCAACACAGTTTACTCCTGGCTGTATCACTAATGCATACTATTTGTCTTCTTCTATGAGAATTTATTTTTATTTTTTATTAGCACACCTTAAAATTCAAGGTCAGACTTTTCGAGTTTCTCGCTGGAAACTGTAAGTTTTTTCCTTATGTTATCAATAAAATCTGCTTAGAAATGGTTGTTTCTAGTTACGAAAGTAATAGTTGGTCTACTCATGTCTCCATCCAGTTTTTTGTATGACCGACTTCAAAAATGTGGCCTGGAATTATTTCATTCATTCGCCTAGTTTTTGGTGGTTTCTATGGCCACACAAACTCTGAAATACTCTATATGGTCTTTAAGTGGTCATCCAAGGTTCTCTCCCACTTAATAATTCAATTATATTTTCCAATATTCCTCAGTAAAACCTTTCTCTTGTTAGGCTGGTTTCCCCTGTATGCTATTCTCATGCCCATTTTATTGTCTTCAATCACATCATGTTGTCTTCCAGGAAAATACTCTTTTAAAATGTAAAACTGATCGGGTTTCATGGCACACTGAATGTGAGAGAGAAAGGAGGTGGAGAGGTCAAGAATGCTGCCTAAGTTCCTAGGCAGGTGATAATAATACTCACTGAAAATTGGAATGGAAGAGAAAGCCCAAGTTTATGAGGAATAAGAAAGCTCAATTTTGGACAAGTGGATTTGAAGTGCCTCTAGAATACATCCAAATAAAGATGTCCTATAAGCAGCTGAATATTTGGGTTTGGACTGAGAAGACTGGGCTAGAAATTCACATCTAGGAATAATTTTAAATGACCATGAAGCCATGCAAGTGGCTGAAGTCATGCTGGAAATATACTAAAATGAGATATAAGGAAGACTAACTACAGAATTCTAGAAAAATACTTTTATTTAGGAGTTTGAGGAAGTATAACAGCCAGAGAAGGTCAGGAGCAGTGGCTCACGCCTGTAATCCCAGCACTCTGAGAGGTTGAGGTGGCTGATCATGAGGTCAGGAGTTCAAGACCTGGCCAACACAGTGAAACCCCGTCG
>NW_016107464.1:2606148-2607629 GCF_001604975.1 Cebus imitator | reverse complement strand
TGACCAGGATGGTCTCGATCTCTTGACCTCGTGATCCACCCGCCTCGGCCTCCCAAAGTGCTGGGATTACAGGCTTGAGCCACCGCGCCCGGCCCGGCAAACTAGTTTTTAACACATTTCCAGTTCTTCTAGAATAGCTGTGCCAATTAAACTTTCTGACTTTCTACTAGTCAGGGATGAGTGAGTACTCTCTGACTCACCTCATTTCCCAAGAAGTCAGATAAGAAATAAAATATCAAAGTTATGTGGGAAGTATGTTCTTCTGGACTTTAAAGGAACGTAAAGTTTATGGAGTGTGGCCAGGCACGGTGGCTCATGCCTCTAATCCCAGCACTTTGGGAGGCTGAGGTGGCTGGATCACCTGAGGTCAGGAGTTCGACACCAGCCTGGTCAACAGCCTGGTCAAAACCCCATCTCTACTAACAATAAAAATGGATGTGGTGGTATATGCCTGTAGTCCCAGCCACTCAGGAGGCTAAAGCAGGAGTATCACTTGAACCTGGGAGGCAGAGGTTGCAGTGAGCTGAGATTGCACCACTGCAGTCCACCAGCCTGAACAACAGAGCAAGACTCTGTCTCAAAAAAAAAATAAAGAAGCTTGCAGAGTGAATTACGTCTAGCACAGATCTGTGTCTCCAATGCATACCTTCCTCCAGATCCTCAATCTCATGGAAATGTCCTGTAGGTGCTACAAATTCAACATATCCAAAATTAAAGCTCATTATCTTCTCTCCTACTCCAGCCCATCTCCAAATCTGCTTCACTAAGTACGGTGGCGCAACCTCGGCTCACTGCAACCTCCACCTCCCATGCCCTAGCAATTCTCTTGCCTTAGCCTCCTGAGTGGCTGCAACTACAGGCGCACGCCACCATGCCTGGCTAATTTTTTTTTTTTTTTGTATTTTTACTAGATGAGGTTTCACCACGTTGGCCAGGCTGGTCTTGAACTCCTGACCTCAAATGATCTGCCCACCTTGGCCTCCCAAAGTGCTGGGATTACAGGTGTGAGCCACTGTACCCGGCCAAGATATTTATTAAACAGGAATATCCAGCTTAATATGGTGATGGATTGCTCAGTTTATTCCACCTCTTGTTGATTTCTTCATGATACTGGCTTACGGCAGAGATGGGAAATACATGGCAACATCCTTACTCCCTTCCATCTCCCTAGAAAACAACATGGCAGACATCATAGTACATACTCTTTTCCAGTAAATCTAACCTTAGAGTCATTTTTGACACAGTTCTCCAGGCAGCCACCATCAATCGGTTGGAAGTGGGGATCAAAATAAGGTTGGAGATTCTCCCTGGCTCACAGTTTTACTGTTAGTATCTTGCAATGCAAGGAACAGGGCATCTTTTTTAAAAAGAAGATTGGGCCGGGCACGGTGGCTCAAGCCTGTAATCCCAGCACTTTGGGAGGCCGAGGCGGGTGGATCACGAGGTCAAGAGATCGAGACCATCCTGGTCAACATGGTGAA